>NC_056746.1:810417098-810717098 GCF_019279795.1 Protopterus annectens
AAACTGCAGATGTTTTCTTTTATTTTTTAGTATTGTAACATTATTGTTATTAAAATGTTTTGTAATAATTTAGAGCTTTTCTCTCTAGGCTTCCACTGAAAATGGGCTTCTACCCAGTCATACTTTCCCTGTAATCAAATGTTAATAAATAAAATAAATAAATAAATAACTCCCTCTCTGAGTCCATGTCTGCAGAAGGCAAAAAAAGTGTGGATTAGTAACTGGCCAGCCTGAAATTCCTTTCTAGTGCCTTGATGCATCTATCTGGTGTGTAATAGAATGGAAGATGTTTCTGGAGTCACAGGCACAGGTATACAGAGGCTTGCCTGGATGTACTTGTGTGATTTTGTGGAACCGTTTAAGACCGCCTTCATTAATGCTTCCTTTGATAGAGCGACTCTTTTTGGCCCAAAGACCAAGGACACACTCTCCAAGAATGAAAAGGATGGGAAAACTCTTTCTGCCTTAGGGACACAGTTTTCAACCCCTCCACGGACATTTTCTAGGAACCAGAAGGGGGATACTTCCCAAGATTCTTTTCAAGGTAGTTCTCCCCCGAGGCAGAGGGGGAGAACTCTAACAGTAGACGTTGTCGTCATGACAGATGAGGTCCATAGAACCAAGGCTTTAGAAGTACATGTACCTAAAAGCCTTATCAGCACTCCTGAAGGGTAGCACAACTTCTGCACTCTGGAGGCAGTTGTGGGCTGCTTATCTCTATACCCAGAAGCCTGGATGTCCATCACTGAAGATGTCTGGGTGCAGACATTGATCACTAGAGGCTATCATATCCCCTTTCTTTATGCACCCTCAACAACAAAGAAATTCTCAATGTTCCACCCCACCAAAGAAGAGCAGCAGTATTGAAAATAGAAAAGCTGCTATCAAAAAATGTCATCCAAAAGTACCCACCAGATTAACAAGAGTTTGGAACTTATTTAGGGTTCTTTTTAGTGCCAAAAAAGAATGGAGACCTCAGGTCAGTCCTGGAACTAATCTACCTTAAATCCATTTGTCAATTACTCGAAGTTCCAAATGGTCACAGTACAGTCCATTCTCCCACTACTAAGGAAAGATGACTGGATGTCCTCAGTAGACCTGCAGGATGCACACTCACATCAAAATAGACACATGATACTGGGAGGTCCACCATCTTAGCAGACAGGTTGAGTAGGTCTGTCCTACCACCTTACTAGTAGTCTGTCAACCCAACAGTGGCAAAACAGATTTTTCATCAATGGGGCCAGCCATACTGCGATCTGTTTGCTCCTCCCACCAGTTCCAAGTGCAGCAGGTTCTTTGCCCTTATCCCTCCAGAGGGGGAATCAACAAGGGACACTGTGATCCATGATTGGCCCTCTGGTCTACTTTATCTATACCCGCCAACCCTTTTAATCCCAAAATTTCTACAGAAAGCATCTTGACATAAGAGCATGGTCATCCTCTTTGCCCTGTTCTGGCCTGAACAGGTGTGCTTCCACTTCCTTTGGCTTTGTTTGATACACCATCCTTGGTTTCTGGATGAACATCCAGATCTTCCTCACCTGTCCAGGATGCCTCACCCGGAAGTTCAGGCCTGCATTGTTTCCCCACTTCCAGTGATGTCTAGGCAGTCCAGGCTTTCTTCTAAAGTAGTACATATTCTCACATCCTCTCAGAAAGATTCAGCTAGGAAAATCTACAAAAGTAAATGAAAAATGTTTTCTATTTGGGCTTCTGACAGACCTTTGAACCCTTTTTCTGCACCTGTTTCTGCAGTGTTAGAATTTATCTCTTCATTTTTTCATAATGGAGCTAGTTACTCCACAAAGTACAGTTAGCTGCAGTATCCAGTTTCCAAATAGGTGAAAATCACTCCTCTCTGGCCTTTATTAAATTGTGTAAAACCTTCCTCAGTGGTACTTTCCTTCTCCGACCACCTGTCAATGATCACACCCCTTCTTGGGATCTTACTGTTCTCCTGCAAGTGCTAACTTAGTCTCCATTTGAGCCAGTAGCTAAAGTAGACCTAAAGTTCCTGTCATGGAAAAAGTACAGTTTTGTACCTACCATAAATGTAGATGTTCGAGGATCCACATTGCTGCAGTCCTAACTATTGGGTAGTCCGCTGTCCAGTCGGCCCGAATACCAGAGTATATGGCTGACGTCGGTCAGGGCGCATTAGACTGACGTCAGTACGTCAGGGTACTAATGCGCATGACCGACGTCATATCCTCAGTCTTTTCTTGCCCCAGATGTCAGAAGACCCTAAAAAGACAAGGCCCAATATACCTGCACCAGAAATATGTACAATATATACAAAAATATATACAAAAATATCAGCATATAACCTCACCTACACAACCACCCCTAAACACAGAGGGGAAGGAGGGAGGGTAAATTGGACTGCAGCAATGTGGATCCTCGAACATCTACATTTATGGTAGGTACAAAACTGTACTATGTTCTTCATTCCACATTGCTGCAGTCCTAACTATTGGGTAGAATCCCAAAGCAGAGGTAAGGGAGGCTGGCAAATCATAAAGAAGCAGGAGCTGACAACATGCCTTGCAAAATAGCTGTGGCAAAACCAGCCCTAGACTTAGAGTAGAGAGGAAGGTGATAATGCTTAGAGAAAGTATGCACTGAACTCCAAGTAGCTGCCTCCAAAATATCCTTAGTTGCCACCCCCCTTAGAAATGCTGTTGAAGTGGCAGTAGCCCTAGTGGAATGAGGCTTAATCCCAGCTGGAATCTCCTTGCCATGATGGGAATAACAAAATGCAATGCAAAACCCAATCCACCTAGAAATAGTTTGTTTTGACACAGGCTTGCCCTGCGAACTCAAAGCAAAAGAAACAAACAACTGCTGAGACTGCCTAAAATCCTTAGTCCTGCTTAAATAATAACGCAATTGCCTATGTACATCTAAAGTGTGCAAAATCTTTTCCCCTTTATTTTGGGGTCTGCATAAAAAGTAGGCAAATGAATAGTTTGGTTTAAAGCCACACTAGAAACCACCTTAGGCATAAAGGAAGGATTAGTACGTAATGATACCCTATCCTTATGGAAAATCAAAAAGGGCCCTACTGCCATAAGGGCCTGCAACTCAGACACCCTTCTTGCAGAAGTAATAGCCAACAGAAAAGCAGTCTTCCATGACAAGTATTTCAATTCAGCAGTAGCCGCAGGCTCAAAAGGTTGTAGAGTAAGTTTTTCCAACACAAAATTGAGATCCCAAGCAGGAGTAGGAGCTCTATTGGGGGTCTTATATTCTTTGCCCCTCTAAGAAACTGCTTGAACAAAGGATGCGAAAACAATGGTGGGTCACAATCATAGTGAGCTGAAATTGCTGCAGCATGAATCTTAATGGAAGAGAAGGACAAACCTTTGTCCAATAACTCAGTAAGATATTGAAGAGCCACATTCAAATTAGGCTCAGAAATCTCCAAATTCTTTGCTGTACTCCAAAATAAAAACCTCTTCCATTTTTCTAAGTACACTTTCCTTGTACTAGGTCTTCTAGCTTCCATAATCACATTTAAAACTTGTTGAGGAAGTTGAGACCTGCTGTGTTTCAACACAGAATATGCCAGGCTGTTAGATGAAGTGAGTGAAGCTTGACATTGAGCAGATGACCGTCCTTCTGAGATAACAGATGTGGAATCAAAGGTAAAGGCCATGGAGGCTTCCTTACCAGACTCCGTAGTAGCGGGTACCAGTGTTGCCGAGGCCAATCTGGAGCTATTAAAATCATCCTTGGCTTGTCTTGTCTGACCTTTAAGAGCACCTTTGGAAGAAGAGGCAGAGGTGGAAAGGCATACACATGAAGATTTTTCCAACTGAAAGAAAGAGCATCCACTTTCCAAGCTGTGTGATGAAACCCCTTTGTGCAAAATTTTGGCAGCTGGTGGTTTAGTGGAGAAGCGAACAGATCTATGTCTGGAGTTCCCCATGACACTGTCAATTTCTGAAATACATGAAGATCCAGTTTCCACTCGTGGGGATCCATGATTTGTCTGCTTAACACATCTGCTAAGGAGTTCTGTGCTCGGCAGAAACCTTGCCTGAAGAGTTAGTTGCAAGCTGAGCGCAATCTCCCATAAAATCATTGCTTGCCTGCATAGAGGATAAGAATGTGTTCCCCCTTGTTTGTTGATGTACCACATGACAGTTGTGTTGTCTGTTAGAATCAACACCTGCCCTGGAAGAAGTAACTCCTTGAAAGCCATTAATGCAAACTGGACTGCTAACATCTCCTTCATGTTGATATGTAGATGCTGTAGTCTGGCAGGCCACTTGTCTTGTATCCACTTTCCATTTAGATGAGCTCCCCAAGCAATGTCCGAGGCATCTGTCGTTAAAATCTGACTCGCCTCTGGCCGGGTCACAGAGAGTCCCTTGTTTAGGTGACATTCCTGAGCCCACCACAAAAATTCTTTTTGAAGGCAAGGTATTATTTGAATGACAGTGTCCAAATCCTGGCAGTGCTGTGTCCATACATTTTTGAGATACCATTGCAGCTTCCTCATATGCAGTTTGGCATTGGGAAGCACCAGAATACAAGATGCCATGAACCCTAATGCTTGAAGGACTGTCCTTGCAGTCAGCACGGACTGATGAGATAGTTGATGGAAGTAAAGGGATAGACTCTTTTGTTTGTCCGGGGTTAAAAGGCCATCTGGGCTGCTGTATTCAGTCTCACACCCAGAAAGCACATGTCTTGAGAGGGTACTAGACTGGACTTTATTTCGTTCACAGAATACCCTAGGCATCTTAGCACTGCTATAACATATTTCAGATGCTGTAGAAGGTCTTCCTTTTCTTGAGCCAGAATCAGGCAGTCGTCCAAGTAAGGATAGATTTGAATTCCTTTTAGCCTGAAGTAAGCTATCACTGGAGCCAGAACCTTTGTGAATACTCTGGGCGCAGTAGATAAGCCAAAGGGCAATGCAGAGAACTGATAATGAGAATTTCCAGCTCGAAAACGCAGATACTTCCTGCAACTTAGTCTTATAGGCACATGAAGGTAAGCTTCCTTGAGATCTAAAGTTACCATCCAGTGATCTTTGCCCAGCAGAGGTAAAAGCTGTTGTAACGTCAACATCTTGAACTTTGGAATGTCCAGATAAGTGTTGAGGATAGATAAATCCAAAATTGGTCTCCACGTGTTCCCCTTCTTTGGTACTAGGAACAGGCGAGAATAAAATCCTAGGCCCCTTTCTGATACAGGGACTGGCTGAATGGCCCCTATTTGGAGTAACAGAGAAATTTGCTTGTGAGCCTCTTTCCTTTGTGGAGGAGGAACGTCTGGCATGCCTTTGAAAGGGGGCAATGTATGGAAATAAAACCTGTAACCGTGGTGAATGATATCCAACACCCATCTGTCTTGAGTGATTAAATCCCAATTTTCTTTGAAAAGAGACAGTCTTCCTCCCAAAGGAGCTGCCAGACGAGAATCTACTGGCAGCTGAAAAGGCAGGTCATTGGGTCTGTTTACGAAAGGACTGACCCCTGCCCTCACCAGAAGTCTGAGCAGGTGAACTCCCTGTTCTAGGCCTAAAAGAACCTTGAGCTCTGCTCCTACCACGTCTAGACCTACCCCTAGACTGGGAATCATAAGCAGGATATGTCCATCCCTTAGTAGGCCAATTTCTACTAAACTTTGGTGGCTGCACCTGCAAAAAATCTTTAACAGTTTGCATAGACTTAGCTTTGTCCTCCATTTTCTTTAAAACTGCTTCCACAGGCGAACCAAACAACACATCAGACTGTAAAGGAGCATCCAAAATCCTTGTCTTAACATGCTCAGCTAAATTCTGATCCCTCAACCAGGCATGCCTGCGAAGAACAGAACTAGTGGCAGCCACCCTCGAGGAGGCCTGTACAGCATCAAAACCACATTGCAAAGAATGCTTACCTACTTGTTCAGACACATGAACTAAATCCAGCAACTCTTTACACTCAATACCTTCCGCCAAAGCATCCACCTTAGATTTCAGTTGTGAAAGGAGATAATTTTGATATTTTAGCATGTGAAACTGACAATTCAACGCCCTCATGGCTAAAGTGGAAGAAGTATACACTTTCTTTCCCCATCTATCCAAAGCCCTTGCCTCTTTATCAGTGGGAACAGGGTTTTTAACCACAGAGGCCTTAACACCTTTAGGTCCCTGAGAAACAGTTTCCAGGTCTGCCCTCGGACTCTTAAAAAGATACTTATGAGCTTCAGGCACCCTATAGTACCTATCAGGTTTAACAGGAGCAGGAGGCAAAGAATCAGGGTTCAGGGAAGCCTCTGCAAAAACATCTTCCACCACATTCAACACAGGAGGTATAGCTAAGGGCCTATGCTGGGGTAAAAACAAGAATTCCCTAAGTCTTTTCCTGGAATCAGAGTAATCCTGGCCTTCCCATTTAAAGTGCTCCCTCATGGAATGCAGAGTCTCTGAAAATGAGAAATCCTCAGGAGGAGAAGCTGTAGGAGTGGAATCATCCACATCAGAATCAGAATAAGGAGGATACTCCTGCAAATCTTCATAGAAGTCTCAGAAGCCTCTGAACACTGATCAAAACTATCAAACTCAGGTTCCAGCCTAGGCCTCTTATCAGGAGGGCATAGAACCTCTAATCATAGTAATCAAATCTTCTGCCATTTTAAGCATATGTTTCTTAGGCACAGAACCTGAAGTGCTAGGAGAAGCCCCCACTGAAGCTAAACTTGGCCTACCTCTCAAAGAAGTTTTGGAAACAGAAGGAGAGGCTCTAACCCCCTTGGGAAGAGAGGGAAGAACAGTTACCTGAGAAGCCCCCTCAGCCTGGCCTACCTCCTGAGAAGGCACATCCTGTAACAGTAAGGTCTCTGCCTGAGACTCCAAAGAAACTCCTGGCAAAACCTCTGGCTCCACTGAGCCTTCTAAAGAACCGACGTCCGGGACTGCCGGTTCATCAACCCTAGGCCTCGCTGTTTTGTCCTTGCGCTTCTTGGACGAAGCGGGCGTCAGAGCATCCGACGGCATTTTATAATTGCAACGCTTCCCAAACACTAACCTGGCACAGTCTAACCTTCTCTTAATAGTGCGTTTGTTAAACCTAGCACAAGAGCGGCATCCAACAACGTCGTGCTCAGGCCCTAAACAAGGTATACACAAGGTATGGTAATCCCTATGAGGTATCTGTTTCCCACAAGAAATACAGTTATTCACTTTTTCTGACATCCGGTTAAATACTGAGGCAAGAAAAAACCAAAATGTTCCCCAACGGGGTACTTAGCCAACTCTGATTCGGTCTGAAACTCCGACTTCAGAAAATTTCAGAACGCCAACCTGCACTCGCAAAACTGCTTCTGCATCGGACCATGCGGCAAAAAAGACTGAGGATATGACGTCGGTCATGCGCATTAGTACCCTGACGTACTGACGTCAGTCTAATGCGCCCTGACCGACGTCAGCCATATACTCTGGTATTCGGGCCGACTGGACAGCGGACTACCCAATAGTTAGGACTGCAGCAATGTGGAATGAAGAACATCTAGCTTTCTGCTGGTTATTACATCAAGTGAAGAGTATTTGAACTCCAGGCTTTGATTTGTCAGCCTGTATATATCATTGTTCATAAAAACAAGGTTTCTTTGTGCATGAGTCCTCCCTTTCTACCTTAGGGGACATCAGAGGCATCACTTAATAAATCTATTCATTTACTAGTGTTATTCCTTAATTTCACTAATCATCATCATCTTCTTTCGGCTGCTCCCGTTAGGGGTTGCCACAGCAGATCACCTGTTTCCATTTCATCCTGTCCTCTGCATCTTGCTCTGTCACACTAACCACCTGCATGTCCTCTCTCACCACATCAATAAACCTTATCTTAGGCCTTCCTCTTTTCCTGTTACCTGGTAGCTTCATCCTTAGCATCTTTTTCCCAATATACTCAGCATCCCTCCTCAGCACATGTCCAAACCAATGTAATCGTGCCTCTCTGGCTTTGTCTCCAAACCTTCCAACCTGGGCTGATCCTCTGATATACTTATTCCTAATCCTGTCCACCCTCGTCACACCCAGTGTAAATCTTAACATCTTTAATTCTGCCACATCCAGTTCAAACTCCTGCCTTTTTGTCAGTGCCACTGTCTCCAACCCATATAACATAGCTGGTCTCACTACCCTCTTGTAGACCTTTCCTTTCACTCTTACAGGTACTCGTCTGTCACAAATCACTCCTGACACTCTTCTCCACCCATTCCATCCTGCCTGTACTCTTTTCTTCACCTCTCTTCCACACTCACTGTTACTCTGAACTATTGACCCCAAGTATTTAAACTCATCCACCTTCACCACCTCTACTCCTTGCATCCTCACCATTCCTCTATCCTCCCTCTCATTCACACACATATATTCTGTCTTAGTCCTGCTGACCTTCATTCCTCTTCTCTCTAGAGCATATCTCCATCTCTCCAGGGTCTCCTCCACCTGTTCCCTACTCTCACTACAGATCACAATGTCATCTGCAAACATCATAGTCCACGGGGACTTCTGTCTGATCTTGTCTGTCAACCTGTCCATCACCATTGCAAATAAGAAAGGGCTCAGAGCTGATCTTTGATGTAACCCCACCTCCACCTTAAACACATCCGTCACTCCCACCGCAGACCTCACCGCTGTCACACTACCCTCGTACATATCCTGTACCACTCTTACATACTTTTCTAACACTCCTGACTTCCTCATACAATACCACAACTCCTCTCTAGGCACCCTGTCATATGCTTTCTCTAAGTGTACAAAAACACAATGCAACTCCTTCCAACATTCTCTGTACTTCTCCATCAACACTCTCAGAGCAAAGATCGCATCTGTAGTGCTCTTTCCTGGCATGAAACCATACTGCTGATCACTAATCATCACATTCCTTCTTAACCTTGCTTCCACTACTCTTTTCCATAACTTCATGCTGTGACTGATCAATTTTATCCCTCTGTAGTTACTGCAGCTCTGCACATCACCCTTATTCTTAAAATTCGGTACCAAAACACTTTTTCTCCATTCCTCAGGCATCCTCTCACTTTCCAAGATTTCATTAAACAATCTGGTTAAAAACTCCACTGCCTTTCACCTAAACACTTCCATGCTTCCACAGGTATGTCATCTGGGCCAACAGCCTTTCCATTCTTCATTCTGTTCATAGCTATCCTTACTTCCTCCTTGCTAATCCATTGTACTTCATGATTCACTATCCCTACATCATCCAACCTTCTCTCCCTCTCATTCTCTTCATTCATCAATCCATCAAAGTACTCTTTCCATCCCCTCAACACACTCTCATCGCTTGTGAGTATGTTTCCCTCATTGTCCTTTATCACCTTTACCTGCTGCACAATTTCACTAATAAAGGGGAATATATGTTTCATTTATTGGATGTACATAGACAGTTGCGATTTTACCTCCACAGAATGAAACCTTTCAGGAAGTCAGACCAATTATTTATCTCCTTTTTTAAAAGCAAAACTGAGTAAGGCTGTGTCAAAATTACATTGGCAAGATGATTAACTAAATGCATTTCCCATGCTTGTCTGACCAAAGGATTAGATTTGCCAAAAACCCCAAAAGCGCATTCAACAAGATCAGTTTCCACTTCTGCCTTTTTGTCTAGAACATCAGTTGATGATATTTGTGCTGATGCTTTCTGGACCTTATTGCTCAGTGCAGACTTGATGTCTTTCCAGGAATAGAGCAGTTTTGTTCTTCCATACTCCCTTCCATGAGGACCACCCTGGGATTCAAGTATCTGGGGACTCTGTCCCAACAGTTGAAGAATGGATGGAAAGGACATCATCAGATACAAACGTTATGTACTCAGCATAACAATGCATTTGTGTTGTCTCTTTCCGTCCTTCCTCAACCTCTCCCCATTCCCCCTTCCACTTCATGGCAAGTCTTCATTCAGACTTCTGGTATGTCCTTTAGGGCACTTAGAATGTTACGCTCCCTGCTACAACTTCAGAGTAGACTGCCTGATTCCTTTTTCCATTTTTGTTTGTTTTTTATATATATATATGTGTGTGTGTGTGTGTGTGTGTGTGTGTGTGTGTGTGTGTGTGTGTGTGTATATATGGGAGCGCTACAGAATCCTGAAAGTCCAAAATCCTGAAACCAAAATCTCGAAAGTTCAAAACACTGAAAACTCAAAATACTGAAAACACACAGGCTACCAACACTTACTATATTCCAGCACAGGTACATACAGAAACAAATAAAACACAAACCATATTACTCTTCTCCAAGTATAAGCCCCCTTCACTTCACTACACTAAGTACAGTCTTGGCGTTGATATATTTAAGTAGCAGGGTGTGTTTGTGTGTGTGTGGGGGGGGTGCAGGGGGGCTTTCCCCCCTACGTATAGTTGAAGGGTAATATGTTTCTGTATGCACTTGTGCTGGAATATAGTAAGTGTTGGTATC
The DNA here is from genome assembly GCF_019279795.1 of Protopterus annectens. NCBI lineage: Eukaryota > Metazoa > Chordata > Ceratodontiformes > Protopteridae > Protopterus > Protopterus annectens. The sequence continues at coordinate 810,427,534 of NC_056746.1, forward strand.
CTGTGTGTTTTCAGTATTTTGAGTTTTTAGTATTTGAACTTTCGAGATTTTGGTCTCAGTATTGTGGGCTTTCACGCTTCTGTAGCACTGCTATATATATATATATATATATATATATATATATATATATATATAGATATATATATATAGATATATATATATAGATATATATATATAGATATAATATGTATACACACAGACACATTTATAGTGCAGGCAGACTTGATCTGAGGTACTGTTGGGGTTTGTGGAGGATTATGGAAAAGGTGAAGAGCCTGAACTATGAATCCTAAGTCTGGAAAACATCTAAAGTTGGATCCCAAACTCATCACTTGAGGAAGGATAAAAAGAGACAACATAGATGCATCATTATGGTGAGTACATAAACTTTGTTTCTGTTCTAGATTCAACTAAAACACTACTAGAGCAGGTTTTTCACCCAACCCTTTCTCCTTGCCTGTACTCATATCAATCCCTGATAGGTAAAGCAGTCTTTATCCTGCAGTCCTAATGTTTTCTTGGCCACTTTCCATTCTGTTACTTTTCCCTCTCTAGTATTTCTCACCAAAACTTTGGTTCCTTTGACAGTTTTCTCCAGCAAATTCCAGCCCCCTCTTATCTATTCTCTGTACCCCTAATTGCAGTCATCCAAATCAGCAAAACCTTTGTTCTTCTTTCTCTTGTTGGCTTAGTTCTTAAAGTACTTTCTGCTACTTTATGAGTGTAATATTCTTCGTAGCTGCTGTTATTCTTGTGACAGCCTCTGTACCCTAGGTGAGTAGTTATGGAGCCTCAGTACTCACCACTGACAATGGTGAGAGACAGTCACTAAGAACAGCAATGAATTTAGACAGTACTTTCAGATGCAGCTCTCTGCATCAAGCACAGTATCCCCTAAGACCACACAGGAAACACACTCCAGACCTGGAACTGGACTCTCTGTCTCTCCAGATCCCAAACAAGACTCACTTTGGAGTAGTGCCCCAGTTCTAAGTAGCTAACAACACACCCACACCTGGGTGTTTGATTACGCACACACACACACACACACACACACACACACACACACACACACACACACACACACACACACACACACACTCTTGGGAAAGACTGGTACATATTTACTAGCTGTACCCCCTTCTGCCCAGACCATGCTGTTATCAGTCAACCACTCTCAGACTTTTACAAGGGTATCCACTTTTTGCTTATTAAAATCAATACTAAAATAAATGGTAGAGTGTAACCAAAGCAGCAAGGCTTTTCGGAGTGGACACGGAGTCACTAAAATAAGCACAAGGACTCCCAAGATGTTAAAATTATTCTCTAAAAGACCAGCCACAATGAAAGGTATAAAAATATTTAATAATAAATAGTAAAATAGAAAACACGAGAATATTAAATATCTAAGTACAATAAACACCGGATTATCAATCACAGAAGAAATATAAATAACACAGCTGGACAGATTCAAACAGATGCAGAAAAACAATACTAAACTATTCTCACTGTATTTTCTGAATGTCTAAAAAATAATTGTTCCCTAGCTAACTTAATTAATACAGCAAGGCAAGATCGGATGCTGAGATGCCTACTTCCACAAGTCAAGGTGATGAGCTTCAAACTAAACACTGAACTGAACTCAACTAACTGAACTGTCAGTGATAACTGTCATAGATTTTTATATCATGTTCCAAAGAAAATAAAGCAAACTCCTGTGCGAGTTCCATTCTCTCAGTGCTGGTTATAGAATAACATCACATTTGATCACCTGACTCTGGTACAAGACACACTCAGAGCTTTACTAAGATCTGTTGCATTATCTGAAAGCTATAGAACAATTTCAAAAACGTCTACTCTTCCCTTCCAGAATTCTTTGTTTAAACATAAACTTGTAATCAGTTATAATAACACAGTTGATACATTTTTCATACAAGCATTTGTACAAGTCAGTGTGTATAGTCAAATGACACAAAATTATTTACAAAACTCCCGCTGACTATGCTGACATATGTTACACATGCACTGTCCTATTCTTCCTGGCACAGATGTCAACAACCCCATATTGTCACATCTCTCCTTAAAGATCTGCATCCAAAATCCCACTCTCTCCTTTGAATTTCCCCTTCTTTCATCATACCTTTCCACTTTAAATTATAGCTTTCTGCGTGTGTTGTGTGTATAAACCAGAACAAATACTGAGGTATTCACCCCCCACTGATCACAGCCACCACTAGACCACTAAACAAGGATCTGCAGTTGATTTAAAAATAAAATCACAAACTCAGAGATGTTTAAAATGTTTAATGTACAATGTTTAGTGCCTTTGTCCCTAATAACAAACAGGATTTCATCAGAACATCAACCATTCCCCTTATTCCCTTTTTATAAAATTTAATTTCCATACCACTTAGCAAATTAACCAGTCAAAAATAAAAAAAAAATAGACTAATTCACATCAATACATAGATGTAACATATAAAAATACAGATTATAAAAAAAAAAAATATTCAAAGATGTTCATAATGATAGCAAATGTGAATAATAACACTAAATAACTTTTACAGCTTAGCCGCTCTTAATTTTAACACAGTGTTTATGGACAGCATATCATTTAATTCAGGTAAAATACTGATATTTAGTTTCAATTGCCAGTAGAGCTCTCGATATTCCAGGTTGTCTTCCCAAGTCCCCCTCCTGGGTTAGGTAAAGCTTGTTCAAATGTAAAAAACAAGAAGTTGCCATTATTTATACATATTTGTTTGTGTTTATACAAAGCATTACTTATTTGTTTCTTATTAATTTCATAATAATTGTCATATATTTTTGAGAGCTCTTTCAGTTTTACAAATATAGTATGAATGACAGTGGTCACAGAATATATATATATATATATATATATATATATATATATATATATATACACATATCACACCAGTAGTATTACAGTCACGTTTTATTGGATCACAGCTCTTTTCATAGGTTCATAGGTAGGTACTAGGCTATTGGCCCTAGGGTCTGTATAAGCCTAGCCAAACGGTACCCTGGCCTTCGCCCCCCCCCCCCCAAGAAAATTATTTTCCTGTGCCCTTGTCGAGCAGAGCTATAGAAGTGGCAAAGTTCTTGATTTTAATACTTGACCCCAAATATATATTTACATTGCCGACATGATCCACACCTTAACAAACCCTTACAAATCTTGGCACTATTTTTATGTTTCTCTGTAAGTATTACCTCTTTCCAGTTTCTATTCCAAATTCCTGTGTCTTTTGAATGTAAAATGATGGGATGATCCCAGTACAGTACTAATATTATCATCACTAGTTGTACATTTCCAATAGCTTGTGACTATATTTTTAATGTCATTCAATAATCAAAGTTTTCATCCATTACAGGGAACCGCTATGGGGGCTCCATTTACCCTGGCCTATGCAAATCTGTTTATGGCAATGTTTAGTATACCTATAAGCATGATTTTTACAATAGACATGTCTTGCACTATTGTAGATATATTGATGATTTGGTTTTTATTTGTCAGGATGGTATGGATAAAATACAAGATTTTGTTCAAGATTTACATAATATTTATAATTTGTCGTTTGATGGCTTGCAGTTTGGCAAGGAGATTGATTTTTTGGATGTTCATCTAGTAGGTTTGGATAATGGACAAATTCTTACTTCTGTGCATAGGAAGTTTTGTGATGGAGGGCAATTTTTATATGGCACTAGTTGCCACCCTCCCCAGTTAATTCACTCTCTGCCATATGGAGAATTTTTAAGTTTGTGTAGAATTTGTAATAATTTTGAGGATTTAGGCAGAGAGTTGTTACAGACTGCTTTAATGTTTATACATAGAGGTTATGATGTTACTATTATTTATGATGCTTTGGATAAAATATTTTTGAGTAAAAATAATTCTGGTCGGTGGAATATAAATAGATGTTGTCAGGATGTTGGGGATTCCCTGGATGAAATGTTTTATGTTATAACTTATAATGCTTGAAGTGAGAAAATATTCAAACAAGTTAAACATTTTTGGAAATTCCTAGTTAAGGAAGAAAATCTGGGGGAAATGCTTTGTAAATATCCTATAGCATCATGTAAAAAGGGACTTAGTTTAGCTGATAGATTGCTTAATTCGTATTTTGTTGTTCCTGAAGAAAGTATTAGTGCTAGGTGTTAGGTGTTATGACACCTTTCCCTGTAGCAAGTGTGTCATTTGTGAACATGTGGTTACTGGTTTTAATAATATAAATAATATCAAATTTGAATTAATGGGCACTTTTTCATGTGCAACAGAGGGAATTATTTATGCCCTCCATTGTCCTTGTAACATGGTATATATTGGCGAGACTAAAAGAGCCTTTAGAACATGAGTGCAGGAACATGTTTGTGACATTAGAAAACAAAAATAAAAAAGTTCAGTAGCTATTCATTTTAGGGAATGCCATGACAGCAACTATAAAGTATTACAAGCCACCATTTTAGAAAAAGGTTTTATTAAAGCAGGGGATGTTGCCTTGTTGAAACAGAAATTGTTGTATAAAGAATCAATTTTTATTTTAAAATATAATACTCTTGCTCCATATAGTCTTAACGCTGAAGTCAATTGGAGATATTCACTCTGATTGACTCTTAATTGTTTTCTTAATTATTTTATTGCGTTGTTAATATGTATATATAAAGGGGGATGTTTTCTCATGTATTTCACTTCTTGAAGGCTGTGAGAGCCAAGGCGCTAAAGTTTTGGAAATAAATTCTTGGTACTGTTATTATTTTTGTTGTTATTTTTCTATTTTGGTTCTCTTTTTAGTGTGGCTGTTGTGGCATTGGAGACATTGCCATACTTTACAGTAATAGTGCTCTCATATTGCTTGTCAATATTGTTAATTTCATTCATCTCATTGTTTATACCTTTGCCAAGTATAGGGTAAAAGCTAGTCGGTCTTTTCATTAATACTTCGTTTTTCATTTCTGTAAGTAGTGGGGCAGGATACCCTCTGTAAAGAAACATATCCACCATTTTGTTGATTTCGGCCAGGAAGCATATATCATCAGATACTATTCCTGATATTCTCACCATCTGGCCTTTAACAAACTCTGCTTTTGAAAGGTGGATGGTTGCTAGAGTAATGCAGGTAATTATTTGAAAAAGTTGTTTTTTTTAATAATTCTGATTGGAACATGTGACTGTCAAAATCTTTGTATAGTGTCACATCTAAGTAATTAGTACTACTTAGTGAATGTGTGTTGGTAAAACGTAAAAAGTTAGTAGAAGAACTTAAAAACAATACAGATTCATGAAGTTTGCTTACATCACCTTTTCAAATCATGAACAAATCATCTAGAAAATGTATGTAGGTAACCACTTCAGTCATATAATGGGAATTAAAGACCTGATGTTGTTCCCAGTACCACAACACAATATTGGCATATAAAGGGGTGCAAGCTCCATCCGTAGTTACGCCTGTCCTGTGCCTGAAATACTGTCCCTCAAAGTAAATTGTTTTCCAACACTAACTCCATAAACTCTACTAACACATTAACTTCCACATTCTTTAGAGTATTATACTGCAGGCATGCCTCACAAAATGACTGTATACTTATATGGTGGGTTGTGCATGAAAATAAAACTGTAACATCAGTAGTAACCACTAGTCAATTGTCTCGATAAAATTAATTCTTCACATGTTGTAAAAAATCCCACAAATCCTTGAGAATATATGAATATTTCTTTTTAAAAAAAGTTTTAATGAACCATCAGTATAATCAGCGATAGCATGTGTTTTTGATCCTGCTGTGGATGCAGTCAGACGCAGTGGTGAATTGTGTAGATTCTTATGTATTTTCTGTATCCCAAAAATAAGTGGTACCACTGGGTGCTCAACCATTAAAAACATAGATAAACTGTAGTCAATCACAGTTTGATTTAATAAGTCCTTCAGAATATGATTAGTTTTATAGTAAAAAAAACATATATTTAATTTTTGGATAACCTGTTGTGTTGATTTTCATTATTTAGTAATTCATACATTCTTGACACATAATTTATAGTATCCATCAAAATCATTCCACCCCCCCCCACCCCCGTTGTCAGGCTTCATAATCCTTAAGTCACACTTTTTATTCAGCTCTTTCATAATTGTTATTTCTTCTTTCCTTAGATTAGTCAACTTAAAACTTCTAGCTGTATTTTCTAGATTTCTTATATCAAGTTCACAAACCTTCTCAAATAAGGACAAGGTTGGATGTAGGGGGGATTACATGTGTTCTTTCTCACAAACTTAACTTCATGTCTAATGGTGGTATCATTCTCAGTAAATACTAACTTAAAGTTTAATTTGTGTACAGACAACCTAAGATCCACTAATGCATCAACTATATCAAAATTTAGCTGTGGAACAAATGTAAAACCCTTACTAAATAATCTCAAATGTGTCTTACTCACAATCTCATTGCTGAAGTTAAATATTTTAAAACCATTGGATTCATAGATAATAGGATAAGATGTGGCTGCTGTTTTGGTAAGATTTTACACAACTGTACTTTTTGTTAATGTTGTCAAATGTTAGCCTCTCCTCCACAAAACCACATTGATCCATATCTATCAATTTTGTTAACATTTGTCATTTTTGTAACTGTTGTAGACATAAACACTTTATAATCATGGTGTAAAATTAAAATGGGCCTATATGAAGCTGGGTGTGGTGGGTGTTTACAGTGTTTAGGTATTACAGCCACTACAGCTTTCTTCCAGGATGTTGTGCTTCCCATCCTTTTAAAATATTGTTAAACAAAAGCAACCATTTTTTTTCAACAAAATTATTCCTTGTATCCCAAATTTGATAAAGTAGGTTTTGATATTTCATAGCTCCATACTGTCCATAATGCACACACCACTGTAGAATCAATATTTGCATTTTTAAAATCATCATATATCCCATAGACAATCATATTCATATCAATTTTTAAAAAATCCTCCATCAAATCCTCTTTTTCACATTTCCCATTGTTTCTCTGCCATGCAAAAAGTGACATTTCCTATCGTCAGTGTGTTTATAATTCAAAAGGCAACTTCATAGATTCATAGGGGTGTACTTGGCTAACGACCATTAGAACCACTTTAAGATTAGCCATGCATCCCAAAGGTCTGACAAGTTCTGGCACCCTTGATTAGTATAAGCAGGGTCTTGGGAGATAAAACATTTACAAGCAGAGGCCCTTAGAGATTAATTATTTACAGGCTGACTATGTCCGTTAAAGACATAATGGCAAACCAAGGATGAATTTCCTGTTTCCCATCCAGTTGTCCAAGTTACACTTGAATTGGGTTAGGGCGGAACTCTTCTTCACGTGGATGTGGAGCCTGTTCCAGAGAAGTAGTCATCTCTGGAATACATACCTGTCTTTCCAGCACATCTTATTTATATCACAGTCAAGGTTTAAGTCTAGAGTGGGTAATTCTGATGCTGTTTGTTTGTTTTGTGGATATACAGGGATATAAGTCAGGGCAGGTTTGACATTGCTTGTATGTCAGGCATAAATCTCCCCTCAGCAGCCTGTAAGAAACAGAATACAGGGCTATGTCTTTGAGGTTGTCTGCATAGGACTTGTTACTTACACCCTGTATTCTTTTACTGAAGAACATGTGTGGACATTCCAGTTGCTGGATGTGCCTGGTTAAGTACATACCAAAGGGGCTTTGTACTCAATAAGGTATGATCAATGCAGAATATAGTAGAACAATGATATTCTTGGACCTAGATGCCATACCTTTGTTTGTAAGTTGCACAATATAGAATGATTTCCTCACTGCTGTAGACACGTGATGATCAAAGGCTCAATTACTGTCTGTGTGTGTCCCCATATCCCTGATTACTGGGTCGACTCTTAGGGATGTGTTGTCAATATGATAGTTACAAGGGCTGGATGACTTCCCAAAGGATACTATTATGCATTTTTTGGCTCTTTGTCTGTGTCAGCCCTTCCTGGAGAACATTAGTGTCAGTGGGGGATTCTTTGACTACTGCTAATTTGGAGACATCTGCAAATTTGGTCATCCAGAGGCCCGTGACATTGATCTTGACTTCAGATAAGTAAATACCTAACAGGAATGGTCCCAGGATTGATCCCTGAGGGACTCTGCTTGTGACTGGCATCCTTATAGAGGTGGACTCCCCAATTCTAACTTCTTGGGTTCTGTCTGTGAGACAGATGGCTATCAACCGGGTGACATAAGGGTTTATACCTAACCTCTGGAGTTTGACAACAATGCCCAAGTGTGGTATTGTATCAGCTGCATTGGCCAGGTCAAGGTAGGCAGTATGAGCCATTTCATAGTTCATAGGTGGTACTAGGCTATCTGCCCGAAGGCATTTATAAGCCTAGCCAGAATGTGTTGGCTTTCGCCACCCCCTTAGATTAGTTCCCTGTGCCTCTGACCAGCGGAGCCACTGAAGTGACCCCGGGGTAAACTTTCTGTTTCCCATCCACTCGTCAAGGTTTCTTTTGAAGAGTGTTAGCAAGGAGCTCTGCCTAATGTAGATTGGAATCTTGTTCCAAAGCATGGGAAGTCTCTGGGATAGGAATCTATCCCTCCAGCACATTCTATTTATTGTTGCGGAGAGGTTTAGATCGCTAGAGCGTGTGGCTCGAGGGGATAAGGTTTTCTTTAGGTGGAGCATGTCCATCAATTCTGGGTTGGACATGGCCTTGTATGTCAGGCAGAGCTCACCAATGCGTAGGCAGTATGCAACCGATTACAGCTGGAGCTTCTTCAGTCGAGCTGCATAGGGCATCTATTTGAGGCCAGTGATCCTCTTGGTGAGGTACTTCTATGGTCTTTCCAGCTGTTGCAGGTGTCTTGTAAGGTACATCCCAAATGGGATGTTGTACTCTATGATGGGTCTGATGAGTGATGAGTAGATGGGCACAATGACCTCTTTTGATCTTGATGCGAACCCTTTTGTGATTAGGTGGGCCACTTAGAGGGATTTTCAAATCACTTTGGCAATGTGATTATCAAAGGTGAGATTATTATCTACTTGGGTCCCCAGAGCCCTTATTACGTCTTCCCTATTTAGGGGACTACCACCTATGTGGTAGTTTGTGGGTACTTTGTTTTTTCCAAAGGGGATGACTATGCACTTTTTGGCATTTAGCTTGAGGCCATGATTTTGACACCAGGTATCCGTCTCAGTGAGACCCTTTTGGAGGATGTATGTGTCAGCCAGAGAGTCAATTATAGCCCCTAGTTTGCAGTCGTCTGCGAACTTGGTCAGCCATAATCATCCTGTGCTTACCTGTACCTCTGAGAAGTATATGCTGAACAGAAAGGCTCCTAGGACTGGGCCCTGGGGAACGCCACTTGTAACCGGTTTAGATTCAGACCTAGCTCCCACAACTCTCACCATGTGGGTTCTGTCCGTGAGCCAGTTTGCAACCCATCTTGTAACATAGGGGTTTATGTTTAGGCTGGTGAGCTTGTCTATAATAGCAGAAAGGGGAATGGTGTTGAAGGTCTTAGCGAGGTCTAGGTAGACTGTGTGTACCACCTTTCCCTCGTCTGTAGCCTTGGTAACTGTCTCAATTTGCTCTCATCCTTTATTTTGGTGATGCTCTCAAAGAAGTCCAAAAGGTTGAGTAGGCATGATTTCCCCTTGATAAAATTAGATTGGGTTGGATCCAGTGTAGGGAGATTTCCTAAGTCATTATAGATCATTTCTATGGTAATTCTTTCTATGGCTTTGCGTATGAGACTGGCAAGACTTATGAGCCTGTAGTTTCTAGGGTCTGTAGATGGCCAGCTTTTGTGTGGAGGGACTATTACTGATGCTTTTTGTGTTTCACTGTTGCAGTCATCACATTTGGGTTATCCCTGCCAGGGTAGCCCTCGGCTGGCCTGAATAACAGAGACTTAGTATTTCTCCGTCGGTTGCTGTCACTTGAGGTGTGACGTCAGGTCATCGGTCATATAAAGGAAGGCAGCTGATGCCATTACATCAGTGTTGCCATGGAGCCCAAACAAGAAGCGGTTCGCATGAGTGCCAGTCGGCCACTACCTGAGTTTTTGTTTCCGAATTGAAGTTGAAGTCTTTGAAAGCTAAGTACCCCGTTGGGGATCTTTTTTCTTGCACTAACCAATTTCAGAAAAAGTTAATAACTGTCTCGCCTGTGGAAAGCAAATACCACACCGAGACTTCCACTCTTACTACGTCACTTGTCTAGGCCCAGATCACAACGTCCCTCATTGTCGCTTCTGTGCTTTGTTTAATGCCAGAACTATCTATCACCGGGCCCTTATTGCAGCCAGAAATTTCCATTTACAGTCTTCAAATTCCAATATGGCTTCAATAAGCCATCCAACAGAAGATCTTCTGAAAAAAACGTAAAGATAAAGACAGACCGCACAGGACCAAACCTTCCGACGATGCTTCTGTTAATCTGGTCATCAGTCCTCCGGAACTCAGTGAGGTGCTTTTGCAGCCCCTGATGCCTGCTTCAGTTAATTCACAGGCTGCTACCGAGACCCTTTTGGAGTCCAGTATGCCGCAGAACTCTTCTTCGTCTAAGGATCATGTGGTCGTCTCTACCTTGGATGAGTCCGGAGCCGCTGTGCAGGCACCGGCTTCCGAGGTTTCAGTTATTTTTAAGTGTAATTGGGATACTAATATAAACAGGTGCCTATGTTTTTTTCTATTTCTTCCTTTTTCTCTCTTTTCCTTGTTCAGTTTTAAAATATGTAGTCACTGCAATGTTAAAAAAAAGGAGAAAGGAAAGAGGAAAGGTCTGGTTAAGAGAGCATGACAAAAGAAAATTTAGTGTGCTTTTTCTCATGCTTGCATAGGGGAATGACTGGGTTAATGCCCTTGGCTTTATCCAGCAATAAGTCTTATTAGAATGCAAGTAAATGAAGAAGAATATTGAATATCATAAGGCTTTTTCTGGTAAACAGTGTATCCTTAGCAGTTTTGTGTGTGGTTTGCATGACCCTTGAATACAATTTGATAAAGAGAAATGGCTTGGAGAAAGTTTTTACTGAAAGCATTCAAGTGGTTTCCCAGCTGGGAAAGCTATAAAGATAAGACAAAGTCAGGCAGCACTTACTAAAAGCACATGCTGTACCATGTGTCTTACACTGATTAACCTTTCTTTTTGGTTAACTGTAGCCTGTCTGTGTGGCTATCATGGCTATCACTTTTGAACTTTTGTTAATATTAGGAAGGTAAACCTTCAAATGTTGAAGATGTACATAGGTTTGTGTGGTATTAATAGATTTTAGGGGATATTGGTTTCTTGTTTCTTTTTTTTTTTTTTTGAGGGCTTTTAGTAAAACAAAAAGTTTTGTAAGATGTGACATATGATGTGACACTGTATGATACACCTGTTATTAACAGAAACTTTAATTTAACATACGAAGAGTTTATGGCGCTTAAAGACTTACAATCTTGTAGAGATATTGTGATCAAGCAGGCGGACAAAGGGGGTACAGTTGTTATTATGGATCGAGCTAAATATATGTCATCTATGTCACTTTTACTGCAAGATGTTAATGCCTTTAAATGTATTTCCAATATGGATGTGAAAAAATGTATTACATATGTCAACATGGTTATTTATGAACTGCAGTTAAATAATGACATAGACTTAGATTTATTTAATTATCTTACTGTCTCCTGTCCAGTGATCCCACACCTTTATGGTATCCCCAAGATTCATAAGTCTATGGAGGACCTACCAATGAGACCTATTGTCTCAGGGGCGGGTTGGGTGACCGAGCCCATCTCTGTATATTTGCATGGCCAATTACAATCTTACTTAATTGCATGTGAATCAATCCTTAGGGATACTTTTGATTTCTTGCAAAAGTTATGTACCTGGTATACTACGGAGAAGGAAGGGTTGGTTAGTAGAAAATATTATATGGTCACATTAGATATAGTGTCACTTTTCACTGTCATCCTGAATGATATCGGCATTGACTTATTAAGAGAGTTTCTTTTGTCACGTAGTAGTCCTAATTATATACAGATTAATAATATATGTACTCTTATGGATGTTATCCTTAGGAATAATGTGTTTATATTTAATGAATGCTTATACCTTCAGCTCACAGGGGTAGCTATGGGTACCTCCATAGCCAACACCTACGCTAACTTAGTGCTTTACCAATGGGAAAGAAAGTATATGTTTAATGACATAAACCCATTTAGAAGTCAATTTAATTGTTTTATGCTGTGGGAAGGGACATTGGGAGAACTGAACAGCTTTCTGGATTATTTGAATTCAGCTTCTTCATTTTTGAAATTTAAAATGGTGACATCAGATACTGATATTACGTTCTTGGATGTCAATTTGAAGCTAGACAAGGGGGTTATACATACTAGTGTCCATAGAAAGGAGGTATGTTCTGGTCGATATACGCACTTTAGCAGTATGCATGCACCACACACCTTTAGGGGTACGTTGAGGTCCCAGTTATGTAGATTGAGTAAACTCAACACTGATGATCACTGCTTTGAGCTTCAATTAGGTGACATGCTAAAGGATTTTATATTTAGTGGATATAATAGTCAGTTGTTGTCTGAATATAAATGCAAGGTCTTGGAAGAAAGGAAAACAGTGTTAAAACCGGCATTTTTATATGACGGCACTATTGTAGATAATGCTACATGTAGCAATGTTCATAACAGTAAAGTATCATTTAGATATGTGACTTCCTACAGTATGAGAACGCCATCTATAAGATGTATTATATCCAATAATTGGGTTGTTTTAATGGCGTCTGATGATCTTAAGGAGATCTTAGGTCCTAAACCGAGATATGCATATAAGAACATGAGGACTCTTAAAAGTCTGCTGTGTTATAAAGATTTTGATAGCATTGTGAATATGTCCAAACCAGTCAAGCTAGGTACACAAAAGTGCTTTAATTGCTCTTGTTGTGATGATATATTTGACAGTGGTAGTCAGTTTTTTAATCATCCTGTAAATGGTAAGAGATATAAGTTTAATATATCAGCCACTTGCTCCACTACCCATGTGATATATTTGGCCACGTGTGTATCGTGTTGTGCGTTTTACGTGGGTAAAACCACACGTAAGTTGAAAGAAAGGATCATCGAGCATAAGTCCGAGATTAGAAGGGGCTATGAAAGGAATGCCTTGTATAAGCACATAGCTGATTGTGGGCATCAGCATTCCTTTAAATTCAGGGTAATTGACTCTGTTAAGCCTACCCCTAGGGGTGGAGACTTAAATAATTATTTGGAGACTAAAGAATATAACTGGATCTTGAGACTGGCTAGTGATTCTACACCTGGCCTAAATAGCATGATCAGTTTAAAACCAATATTGGTCAAGCAAAGTAGATCTAGGCTATGATGTGTTTTAAATTGTGTTTTAAATTATGTTTTGAAATATGTTTGAAAATATGTTTGAAATTTTATTGGATTTATGTTTCTTTAATTTCTATCATGTGATTATTTGGCTGCTAGTCACATGATTTGTTCTTTGGACCTATATAAAGTGATGGTATATTTTATATGTGTTAGTATTTTTATATGTGTTAGTATTGATAAAGGATTGCATCCGAAAGCTCTGCTGTTTTCTACATAAAGTTTTTACCTGTTGGTTTTCTGTGTTATTTGTTGATCTACATTGGCGCTTGTGTTTGATACTACTAAGATGTGACATAGGCCCACATGGATATGACAAGAAACAACAGTTTAAAAAAACCAAGCTGCCAAACAATTTATGTATGTAATATAAAAGTTGGAACTAGACATTTAACAAAAAAACAGTTATACATAAAAGGTGGGAACAATAACAATAACTATATAAGAAAATGATGCTTTCTGTAATGCCTTTAAATCTGAATGGTGTCCTAGATAATTACAAAAAAGAAAGAGTAGTGAACTATATTAAAAAACATGGAGTGCAAATAGCTATGCTACAGGAGACACACCTGGAAAGAACTGAACATGTGAATTTGATAAAGAAAGGTTTTCAGGATGGCTATTCAGCTGAATACCTGGGGCAAATGAAAGAGGAGTACCTATATTAATTGCAAGAGGAGCTCCAATAGTGATAGATGAGGACAAAAAAGATAATAATGGTACATATGTAGTACTAAGGGGTTGCTGGCAAGGGAAGAGGATTACACACTGACATGTATTTATGCTCCTCCTAAATCCTGATATAATGGAGCTTAAGAACATCCTGGGATAAATAATCAGCTTTCAGCAAGGAATATTACTTATTGGTGGGGACTGTAATTTGGTTTGCAACAGTGAAGATGTGTCTGGGGTGTCCAGAAGGGAAAATATAACAAATGAGGGTAGATTTTTAAAGAAATGTATGAAAATGTTTAGCATGGAGGACGTGAAGTCAGTACTAGGAGTTCAGAGTGAATTTACTTATTATTCTACAAGATACAAAAACTGGGCTAGCCTAAATGGAGCATGTGCATTTAATTGAAGGTTGAAGGTCTTCAAACGCACCCAATAACTATTTCAAATCATGCACCAATAATAACTAATATAAAAACTCAAGGTAATGAAATACAAATGAGACACTAGCTTTTTCCCACCTATTTGTTGAAAAGAGATGAATTTAAGGAATGGGTTTTGGGAATTATTCTGGGGCTATTAGAGAAATAGACATTTCTTCTGAAAATATAGCTAGAGAGTGGGATAAAATTAAAGTGGAGTTTAAAAATATGTTGGAAATAAAGAAAAGGGAGATCTGGTTAAGAAGTAACAACAGTTATTTAAAGGGACCGATGAATGTTTTGCAAAATAGGGGGAATCCCACCGAACAAGGAGAGGAGCAACTGCAGATTGCTAAACAGAAAATAAGGGATTACCTCGATAATATGCATGAGTTTAGAACGATTGCTGTGAAGCAAATTTTTTTTGAGAATAACTGTAAAGAACAAAGTCTTTTAGCAGAATGACTCAGGCAACAGAAAGTAGAAAGGGCTGTCATCAAACTTAGGGAGCATATAACAAGGAAAATAAGAAATCCTGTAGAAGTATTAGAAATATTTTGGAAATGTTATAAAAGTCTGTATAAAGCAGACATATGTTGAAATCAAGAAATGTTACAAATGGAAATGTTTATGGAAGAATTGAATATGCCAAAGTTACAGGTAGATGAGGCTCAATTACTAACAGGACAGGAGGAGGTGAGATAAAAATGGTGATGTATAACCAAGTCCATAGGAATGTCCTGTGGAAGTTTGGAAGATAGGGAAAAAACTGATTAAGATCTGGAAAGTTTTGTTTAATAGTGTCTTAAGAGAAGGAGAATTACCAACATCCTGGAAGAAAGCAGCCTAAAGTGGGTAAAGATCCATCGGATCCACTGTCATACATGCCTATCAATACAAAATATTTATGTCTATAATAGCTAAAAGAATGGGAAAAGTGATGCCAAAATTGATAGAATTGGATGAGTGTGGTTTTGTAGAAGGGAGGCAAACATTTGATAACATTAACAAAACACTGATGATCCAGAGGGTGACAGAATGTAAGGAAAATACCACTGTTGTTGGTGGTCTTGATGCAGAGAAAGCATTCAACAGAGTAAGCTGGGACTTCATGAGCAGGGCGATGGAAGTAGTTGATTTCCCTGATAAAATTATAAGGTTGATTAGGGGTATATATAAGGGATCAGAGGTGAAAATTAAAGTGGGTGGGGTCTCTCTGTTAATTTCTGCTTGAGTAAAGGAATCAAGCAGGGGTGTCCTCTTTCCCCTTTGTTACTTGCATTATATTTAAAACACTAGCAAAGAAAATAAGGGACTCAGAAATTCAAGGATGTAATTGGTATGGTAGTCAGGAAAGGCTGGCTCTGTTTGCAGATGATATTATTTTATACCTGACAAAACCAGAAAGAGACATTACAGTGTTTTAGAACATTTTAAGACCGTTTCAGAGCTTCTCCAGATACAAAATTAATGAAGCTAAAACAAAGGCAGTAGCGGTAAGTTATGTACCCATACACAGATTGATCCAGCAATATCCATATTTATGGGGACATGATAAAATTAATTATTCAGGGTATGGATTAAAGAGGACTCCATTACGGCAGTTAATGCTGTGTGAGAGGAGACTAAACAGAAGGTCATATAAAAACTGAGAAACTGGAAGCTTTGTTATATGGATATGGATTGTAAGATACAAGCATTTAAAATGCTTTTAGGCACTTTAGTTTTATACACAGGCCAGGCATATTTTTTATCAACCAGTGGAGAAGTTGTGGGTAGCAATTAAAAGCTGAACAGAAGGATTTTATCTGGGAGGGGGAGATTGCAATGGTCAAGTGGGATAAGCTGATCCTTCCAATAGAAAAAGGTGGACTACGATTACCCAATTTGAAGGGGTGTTTTAGAGCAACACAGTTGAAGCTCTTATACATAGCACAAGCAAAAAACTATAATTCAAAGTAGAAAAGGATGACGATACAGGAGAGAAGCTCAAGAAATGAGGAGAGACTGAGATTTTGGATGCAGACCCTTAAGGAGAATGACAGTCATACAAAATGTTATATTCATAAAGTAGCAGAAAGTATTTTAAGAACTACACTAGTGTGGGAATTGGGAAAAGAGATTCTGCTGATAGAGATGACTGCAATTAGGGATGTAAACAATAGGCAAGAGAGGGCTGCAATTTGTTGGCGAAAACTGGCAAAGGATCCATGGTATTGGAAGCAAATAACTAGAAAGGGAAGAATTTGTTTTTACAGCAGGTTACAGATTGCTTTCCTTATCAAGCATTGTTATCAGAGTATAGGCAAAGAGAAATAAATAATGGTGTCCTAAATGAAAGAATAGCACTGGTAGAGTTTTTAACAGAATGTAGAACAGAAGCTGCAATTAAAAAGGAATAATTAGTACAGTGTATAAAATATTGCATGACAGCTTAGAATCAATCAGAGAAGCTTGGAAAGTATTGGGAAGAAAGATTGGATAAGCAATTTACAAAGAAACAATGGGAGGATAGAGACAATGGGGGGATGTATGTATATCTCCCAAGTATGCAACAAGTTCTAGAAGATTTAGGATCTTTGCTTGGAAGTGTTTACATAGCTATTTTTATATCCCAAGTAGACTCCAAAGAGTTTCCTCAGATAGATAGCAAATGTTGGAGATGTGGGGAAGAAAGAAGTAACTGGGAACATATTTTCTGGGAGTGTAGTAAGTCAGAAGACGTTAAGGATTCCCTGCAGACTGCTCTGTCTGGGATACTGGGTGAGAAGATTGGTGTGGCTGATGAAGTGATTTTTTGAGCTTTGATACAGAATCGGAATTGCCTAGGCATAGAAGGCCTTGGTGAGTCTAATTATGGTGACTGGCAAAAAAGCAATTACTGAAAAATGGAAATCAAAGTCTAAACCAAATTTACTAGAAGTACTGAATATACCAACAGAGAAAACAACTGGCATTAGGATCTTTAGAAAAGGGAAGGAACAAACTACATAGGAAAAATGGGAATTGTGGGAACAATACATGCAGAGGAGGAACAAGATTTAAAAGAAGGCAGATGTTGAATGAGCTTATGTAATACTTAACTGACAGAGACTAGATATTATAAATTATGTATAATGTTTGCAATTACAGTTTCAACTGGGTCTGTGATGTGTAATGGTTGCAACTAAAGTATTAATATGGTTTGTTTTTCATTTATACAAATGTAAGATTGCCTATGTCATACGTGATAATTTAATAAAGATGTTTTTTGTTTATCAAAAAACATATTGACAGCTTAAGTATAAAATATGTCAGCATTCTGAAAACTGAGTACATGATGGTGTGATGTACAGCTGTTGTACTTTTGTTGTCAAAGTTGCTGCAAATAGAAATGTGTACTATACTTACATCATCATCATCTTTCAGCTGTTCCCATTAGGGGTCGCCACAGCGGATCATCTGTTTCCATTTCTTCCTGTCCTCTGCATCTTGCTCTGTCACACCAACCACCTGCATGTCCTCTCTCACCACATCCATAAACTTTATCTTAGGCCTTCCTCTTTTCCTGTTACCTGGTAACTTCATCCTTAGCATCTTTTTCCCAATATACTCAGCAACCCTCCTCAGCACATGTCCAAGCCAATGTAATCTTGCCTCTCTTGCTTTGTCTCCAAACCTTCCAACCTGGGCTAAACTTCTAATATATTTATTCTTAATCCTGTCCACCCTCGTCACACCCAGTGCAAATCCTAACATCTTTAACTCTGCCACATCCAGCTCTAACTCCTGCCTATTTGTCAGTGCCACTGTCTCCAACCCATATAACATAGCTGGTCTCACTACCCTCTTGTACACCTTCCCTTTCACTCTTACCGATACTCGATGGTTACAAATCACTCCTGACACTCTTCTCCACTCACTCCATCCTGCCTGTACTCTCCTTCACCTCTCTTCCACTCTCACCATTACTCTGAACTATTGATCCCAAGTATTTAAACTCATCCACCTTCGCTCTACTCCTTGCATCCTCACCATTCCTCTATCCTCCCTCTCATTCACACACATATATTATACTATACTTACAAATATTATGTAAATCTTGGCTATTGTTTTGAAAAGATTATGAAAAGTATTACATATTTACATTAAATAGTTCTGCTGTTAGCAATACTTAGCTTTACTTATACTGTATTGCATCACTTCCACTGTGTACTGCTGTTGACAGTTGCCTGCCATAGGTGATGTAGATGGGCTGAACAAATGTTATCCTTGTATTGCAGCCACCAAAGTAAACAGTACAATCACTCCAAACAACAGTCACTCTACCTTATAATACAATGGGCAGAGGATGCAGCTGGGCCATGGATAACAAGAAAATTATTGATATTATATCTGCTGGCGTACAACAGTGATAGTGACGTGGTTGAATACTCAAATGTCTGATGTGGAATGCCCATAACAGAATACATGGAACAGACATATTCTGACTCTGAGGATCAACTTCACCTTGCTGACATTGCACATTAGAAAGCAGACAAAAAAGCAGCAGTACATGGCAATACTGTAGACAGCAGTAGTGCAGAAGGTAAAATCCCATCAGAGCAGTTAAGCCATAGGCACATCACCAGTAATACTGATGAAGACAATGTTCTGCTAGAGCAGTGCAGCAGAGGGCATTGGCACACAGATGAGTGTACTACCAGCTATGGATGGCCAAGATTGGCAGATATCTTTCATTGAGTGCAACAAAATATCATCTGAGCATTTGCCATGACTTTCCTGGCAAGTCAGTATCCCAAAATATTCAGAGGATTAGGTCCTTCTCTTACATTTCCCACTGTATTGGAACCTCTGGATCTGGACATGCTTAATTAGTCACACTCTGCTGATATCAGTATTGAGTATGCACATCATACACCTGAAAGTTTAAGTGTGCTTGCCACAGGTCCAGCGGACTCTAAAAGATGTCTACTAGTACTGCCAGCAGTAGCCATGAAATGACAGCTACATCACCATTGTACCCTTTCAATATTTAAAGGAACATACTAGCATACCAGTCTATGTGGAGTACCACAGGCAGAGGTTGTGGAACTAGTTGATGCAGTGAAAGAATGGAGACTGATTTCCTCTATCTCTTTTTTTCTACTTCAGTCGTATGCGCTTGTTGCTCAGAAAGTGTTCAGAAAACAAACCAAGTTACAGGCAAGCCTTAGTGCAGATCCTCATTGGAGTCCCATGACATCAGACGATATCAGAGTATGTATGGGAATGTGTATAGCTATGTTACGCATTCCTGAGTTGTGGTTGTACTGAGATACTAATCCAAACGTCGCTTGCAGAATATCAGGGATGATGCCATGTGGTAGATTATTCAAAATCATGCAATATGTCCACTACACTGATAGCTTTAGAAATGCACTCAGAGGCCAGCCTGGACATGGTAAAACTGCACCATGTCCATTTGCTACTGGATACAATGCTGAATGCATGCTGCACTGAGTACCACCTACACCATGAGGTATCTGTAAATGAGGCTGTGGTGGGATTCTGTGGTAGAATGTCCTTCCATCAGTTCATGCTTTGGAAACCTCACCTGTATGGTATGGACACACAGTGAATATGTACAGGACTTCCAGGTGTACACTGGACATGAGGAAACCTCAAAACATGGTCAGGCACACCATGTTGTCATGGAGCTTACAAAAGACTTTCAGGGTTGACACCACCATATACTTCAGGAATTGCTTTTCATTCAGTCTCTCTGGCACAAGGGCACAGCATCTTCTGAAGAAGGGTTGTACTGCAGTGGCAATTCCTGGAAAAACAGGACTGAATGACCATCTCACCTCTACAAGAAAGACCTTGATAAGCACAGTGAGTACAAGCAGTAGCAGTGTTGCACCTTACCTGCCACAAGATGGACGGACAACAAGCCCATGTTGGTATTATCACTGTAGACCCCATAACAATAGAAAGAGCTATTGTGCATCATTTTTCAAGATGGCAGTATAGTCAGAGTTGCATGTTTTGTATAATGCACATATGAATAGCATGGACATAGACCAGCTGCAGGCACAGTACACATCAGTGTAGAAGGCCAAAAAATGGTGGACATACCTGTTCTGGTTGCTGTCAGTTGTGGCAGTGGCTAATGCATTTCTTTAGTTTTGTGTGAGTACAAACCATGCAGTAGTGTCACACCATAGGCAAGTGGCTCCTGCAAGGCAACTGATGTTCTGGAAAGCACTTATGGGTAAGCTTATAAATGGTTATGAAGATTGTAACCAAGCTGCATTTGTAGAAAAGGTATTGCCACAGCACCGCACAAGTACTGAAACTGAAACTCAATTTCTAGGTGTGTTTTTATCGACGACCAGTTAAAGTTTGATCTCCACGCTCAGCAATGCATTAAAAAGACATCAAAAGCTGGGCCTGCTTTACAGGCATAAAAATTATTCATGAATGCTTCAAGACTCTCCCTTACACAAGCTTTTCTGCTTCCCACACTTCTCTATGTAGCCCCGATACTCACAAATCTCTATTCCAATCTTCTGTCCAAACTTGAACTCACCTACAGTAAAATTGCAAGATTTACCTCTAACCAACCTTATCGTACCCACCACTGTATTGCTCTAAAAAACCTACAGTGGCTGGAATTTCACCACCAAATTCTACTTCCCCAACTTCTCATGGCACATTCTATCCTTCATGAACCCTCCTCATGCCTGTCTCTGTCTGTCTACTCTACTCCAGCCTTACACTCCTAACCGTTCTATCTGTAACTCTCAAGAGCACCAACTTCAAGTCTAGAAGCCTAATAAAATATTAGGAAACTCCTTTACAGCTACTCCGGAGCTAATGCTTAGAATAAACTACCTTCAGCTATCAGATGTGCCACTAACCCAAAGTTCTTTAAAACAACCTTTTAGGAAAACCTCTGTAAATGTTGGACTTCCTGTGTAATGACCCTACTTAACATAACTTCCATACTTCTACTATCTTCTTCCTCCTCAAACCATCTGAAGATATCTTCCCTCCTTACAACTTTGATACCTATCTCTTCCACTTCTCCGTGCTGCTTCTTTATACTATGCTAACAGTTTTGGTGCTCCCTAATATTATGCTTACATTTTTCTGATTATACTATCAGCTTACTAATGCCTCTAATCTTTTGCAACTCCTATAAGCTTCCACTTGCTTATGACCTTTTATATTTTCTTACATTATGTGTGCTCTGTTTAGGATGTATATATTTGTACTGTGTTGTTATATGTATGCTTTCTCTGACACATTTTTGAACTTTGTACTATGTTTTGCTTAGTTTAGATACAATCTGCTCATCTGTATATATTTTTTTGCATGTAACTAATCTTTTCCCTCTTGTTTTTCTATTTGGAGTTTTTCTCCTCAGGTCTTTGCTGAAAAAAACGGCTATTGCCCAATCAGTACATCTATTTTCAATGCATGCCTGGAAAAAAATTGTTGACCATACCAACTCACATTCTCCTTCCATGGCATAGTGGGCATATGGACTCTTATAAACTTGTAAAGAATCCCACTGAAGTTGGAAATAACCATTTGTTAAACATAAAATATATACCAGACATATTAGGATAAATTAGTAAAAGCTTCATTTATTGCTGTACCAGATAAACTAAACTCATAAAACTTTCCTTAGCTGACCATTATGTTTTTGTATTGTTTACTGTTCTTTCTCTGGGTTTAAGCACAACTAATTTTCTTTAACAAAAGTCCTACTGTACCTTCTCTTCTTTCAACAAATTCTGGAGTGAGTGAAGGAAGGGGAGGCAATGCTGGTCTCCAGGAGTTCAAAAATGCCGGTTGTCTTCTTTCTCAAGTCAAAGTTCAATGAAACGAATTGTTTTTAGGTCAATGTTTTCCAAGTTCGTGGCCATCTGAATTTGAGTAATTTCTTCTTCCAACTCGTGGTCTTTGACAGTGAACTTCTGTCCTGTTGAACTTTCACTGAGCTTGGATTGCAGTCACTGCAACTTCAGCACTGGGGAAATAGTTTTAATTTGGAGAATGCAGTACTTTCTACAACCGTGTTTTATAATTGGAATAGTCTGTATAGCAATTACCATTTTTGGGAGTTGAATATAAGCTGACAATTTCCAATACAATTGCTGCTACCTTGTTTTCCACAGCTGCTGGCAACTTAAATGCAGCAGTGTTATATTATCATTTTGCCAGATTTTAAAGAATTCAACAGATGGTTCAGCCTTAAGAAAGCTTTGTGTCCATTTAGCTTCACTGTTCAGGAGGTTTGGCTGTAGTTAGAGAACACCATCATTGTACATGTTAGTGATGTTGGTATCTTGGTTAACTTTTGTCTTTGGAGCAAGTGAGTTCTGCTGTGGTACTACTCTGAATTCTGTGATCATTTCTCTTCTGTTTGTCATGTTTTCTCCATTTTTTCTTTAGTCATGTCCATTTCTATCTGCAAGTTTCCCTTAATACAGCTCATGTTCCTGAACATCTGTTCACCTTTTGTTGTCTTCCATTTCTTTGCATTGCTCATGTATACATCCCTCCTGAACTTCTCTTGCTATCATCTATCAGACTCTGCATTAAAGTTTTACATAGTGTACCCTGCTCTCATTATCTTTAGAGAGCCTTGTTTCCTCAGCCACTTCTAAAGCCTTCACAGGCAGTCATTTTGCCTTCTTAATCTTTCTATTTAGAATTAATTTTTTGCAACTTCCTGGGTAATATTTCAAACTTCTGTCCATAGTTCATGTACTCTGTCCAGCATGCCTAATCCCTGACTATACTTCTCTTAGTTTGTATGCTGCCTGTGGAGTAGAGGACTTCTGTGATGGTAGCGATCAGACTACTGGTACTTGTTACTTTCTATGTTGCCTGTGGAGTAGATGACTTCTATGATGGTAGTACTGACTTCTCTGATGGCACTTCTATGAATTTTTATGTTGCCTGTGGAGTGGATGACTTCTGATGTTAGAGCTCTGAGTACTGGTACTTCTCACTTTCTATACTGCCTGTGGAGTATAGGACTTCTGTGGAATTTCTATGCTGCCTGTGGAGTAGAGGACTTATGTGATGGTAGTGCTCTGACTACTGGTACTTCTTACTTTCTATGTTGCCTGGGAGTAGATGACTTCTATGATGGTAGTACTGACTTCTCTGATGGCACATTTATGAATTTCTATGTTGCCTGTGGAGTGGATGACTTCTATGATGGTAGAGCTCTGACTGACTACTGGTACTTCTCACTTTCTATGCTGCCTGTGGAGTAGAGGACTTCTGTGATGGTAGTGCTCTGACTACTGGTACTTTTTACTTTCTATGTTGCCTGGGGAGTAGATGACTTCTATGATGGTAGTACTGACTTCTCTGATGGTACTTCTATGAATTCTTATGTTGCCTGTGGAGTGGGTGACTTATGATGGTAGAGCTCTGATTGACTATGTTGCCTGTGAAGAACATTACTGATATTTATCTTACTTTCTGTTGCCTGCAGAGTAGATGACTTCTCTGATCGTAACACTCCGACTTAATTAGTAGTCAATATGTTATACCATCTAAACATATGTATAAAAACATTCTCAGATGTCTTTCTGCAAATATTGATTACAGAGGAGTAGTCTATTGGGATGTCCCTATGCATGAACAGCAACACTAAACATTGTTCCTCATAGTCTGTTTGCTACAGACACGTGGAAGGGGTAATTCAGTATTATCGCAGAAGTTCCCCATTTCTGACATATCTCTGAAGATATTACTAAACTCATTCTCAATGTTTGCATGAACAGCCTGCAGCTCATTAAGCACACAGCTGACTTGCTCATATGCATACAGTATGTCTTGTGACGATCCTTGCAGAAGTTTGCTAAGGGGCTTAGTAAAGCCAAACAAGAACCTTGCTGACTGGAAGGAAACAATAAAGCAAGACTTAGTAATTGAACTGTAAAGTCCACTGGCATCTGCCAAAGTTTTTCCATCCCAGTGTGGCCCTCTGTTATTCATAATATTATCTAAACAGTGAATGAGTGCTTCATACATATGATAGAAGTCATCAAAGGCTGTATGTCTCTCCACCCATCTGGTCTCACACAGCAACTTCAGCTTTTGTTTTTCTATAGGTTTTTTGCCACTTGCCTTTTGCTGTAAGTTTATGTACTGCACTGATTCCTGTAGACATCTTTGCCTTTTTGGGGAGTATTTGAAAAACAAACCAACTTCCTTCACTATATTTAACATTATTCGTACTTCTGGAACTTGCAAGCCTTTGAAAGTACGAGGTTCAACTGGTGGCTAGCACAATGGAAAATAGCATGTGGTACTTTTTCTTGAAACAAAGCTGCACATCCTTTCTGTGCTCCAGCCGTGTTTCTAGCACCATCAGTGACTTCATCCGAATGCTTCTTACTGACTTCACTAACCGTACTTCCCTCACTTTCTATGTTATCTGTTAAGCTGCTGACTTCTGTGATGGTACTTCTATGAATTTCTATGTTGCCTGTTGAGTGGATAACTTCTATGACGGTAGACCTCTGACTGACTACTGGTACTTATCTTACTTTCTATGCTGCCTGTGGAGTAGAGGACGTCTGTGGAATTTCTATGTTGCCTGCAGAGTGGATGACTTCTATGAAGGTAGAGCTCTGACTGACTACTGGTACTTCTTGCTTTCTGTGCTGGCTGTGGAGTACAGGACTTCTGTGATGGTAGCGCTCTGACTACTGGTACTTCTTGCTTTCTATGTTGCCTGTAGAGTGGATGACTTCTATGAAGGTAGAGCTCTGACTGACTACTGGTACTTCTCTTACTTTCTATGCTGCCTGTGGAGTAGAGGACGTCTGTGGAATTTCTATGTTGCCTGTAGAGTGGATGACTTCTATGGATGACTTCTACGAGGTTCAACTGGTGGCTAGCACAATGGAAAAAAATAGCATGTGGTACTTTTTCTTGAAACAAAGCAGCACAGCCTTTCTGTGCTCCAGCCATGTTTCCAGCACCATCGTACCCTTGAGCTTTGCAGTGCTCAAGATTCAATGTTAACTTTGTTAGGCATGTGACCAACTTATTGCATATCTCCTCTCCAGTCACAGATTCACAGGCAATAAATTCTATGAATATCTCCACAGGATGGCCATTCTTCACATACCGTAGTACTACTCCAAGTTGTTCCCAGTTGCTTATATCTGCAATTTCATCTGCTTGGATGGAATAAAAGGGTCCAAGAGGCTGTTGCTTAATATCCTTTATTACCTGCTGTTGAATGTATTCTTTAATACAGTCTAGCAATTCATTCTGTACTGTTTTTGAAATATATGTTGCATTCTTTTGGCATGTCTGCAAGTGGGCTTCTAACTCTCTGTCACCAGCATCAATTCGGAAAAAAACTGGAGATCTGAAGTTTCCTTTGTTGGTTGTACAGTCAGATGTGCAGTCATCTCTATGTCCACGGAGTGCTATCCCTTGCCTTCCACAGTACTCCGGACACTTTATAATAGAGGTTAGTAGAGCTCTGTTTTTGGCCACCTTCAGCTGTGAAGCATTTGAAATTGCAAAGTCCACTCTTTGACTTGGATTGTCACTTGTGACTCGGAAAGCATGTCATTTTGCCTCAGATTTCTTGTGGTAATCTAATTCTGAATGTCGCTGAATATCAGTTTTGGCATGCTTCCAATTACAAAATGGCTGCTCAATGAATAACTTTGCACGTTCTGTCTGTGCTGGTGTTGGAAATAACACACAGGCTAAACAATACAGCCCATCTTGTTTCACTGAATATGCCAGAAAATGAAACTGGTCTAGCCATGACAGCTGGCATTGGCGAAGGGAACTTCCTGATTTTCTTCTTTTGTCTGTGAAGGCTTTGAGTGGGAAACAAAAACCGTCATGTGGTTTGCGATGTTTTAGGACAATGACTTTCTCCTTATCTGCAGCATTAGTACATGTGATGCACTCACTAATATCTGTCAGTGAACACTTTGTGGCACTGACTTCATCCGAATGCTTCTTACTGACTTCACTAACAGTACTTCTCTCACTTTCTATGTTATCTGTTAAGCTGCTGACTTCTGTGACAGTACTATTTTCACTGACTTCTCTGATGGCACTACATTCATTTACCATGTCTTCTGTGTCAAACAGACATGACTCTCTGACTGCTGGTTAAAAAAACAAATATCAAGAGGAAGATAACTTCTTTAACAGTACAACAAATACAACTACATTTGCCTCCATTGAATAGCGTATTGTTACACAAAAAAAAAGTTTCACTAACTAAAAAAAAAAAAAAGTTAGGGAAAGACTCTATACACTAGATGCCTGCAAACCCACAAACGAAATGCAAAGTATACAACATGGATTATTAAGATGATCTATCTCACCGATGAACTCCTGCCTTCATATATGACTGAGTACAATACCTTTCACTTCATTTTCCATTACATGTCTGACTTTCCTTTCAAGACTAAAATCAGTAAAACTTAATACCCTCATTCATAAAATCCTAGAGAAATACTTTAGCACAGGAAATAGTGCCACACACATCTGAACTATCTGACAATCATCCTGAGAATAGGACATAATTCTGTACTTTGCCACTACTCTCACCCACAAATGACTTACCCTCAGAGACTGAACCTTCTCCGTGTTTTATGACCTTTCTGAAAAATTTGAAGAGAGACTGTTGATGTAGTTCTCGCTTGGCTCCTGAAGACATAGCAGCACTTTCTCCTGACATACTGCAGCTCATTTCAATACACAAAATAACTGCTTCGGTTATCTAATGTACAAAATAAAACAGTGTCAAGTACTAATGACTTGGCTAATGGCCACAACAACATGTGTTCATTATGCTGAACAAAGAACGCATATAAAACGCTTCACAAATGAATGCACAAATCTGTTCTTAGCTTTGGCATGTTGCAATTGCTTTACAAAACTGTCTGTGGGTGCTATACTTCTGTCAGCCTTCACACATTCTGGCATTACACAGCATTTTCTGGACAAAAAGGGCGTAGGTCAAAACTGTAAGCATTTTGTGAGAAATGAAAGATATCAGAATGTACAAATAGCCTGAACGTTGACTGCCACGTGTCCACAGTGGTGAGGAAGTCCTTCTATGTGGAACAACTTATAAGTAAATGTATGGCATCCAGATCCAAGGGAATTATAACCCCACTGTATTCAGCCTGATGACCAATAATTGAGTACAATGCACCATGTACTTGACTAGGCACTTATTTTCCATATAATGGAGTGGCTGGCATGACCTCAGAGGTTCCTCACAAAGAGCATACAGGGTATAAACAAAATGTCTGATATGGACAGACTAAAAGGCCCTTTATTCTGTCTCCTTCCGATTATTAAAGAGTGACCTGTGCCTGTTCTACAAGGCACTCACAAATCCTGACTTGGTGGAGCTGCCACACATCTGCAAGTCAAACAGCATAAGGGTCAGCTGATCTCGGGATCTAAACTTAAGTCACTCAAACAAAACATGCAGGAGAGACAGCTATGTGTCTCAGAGATCGCTCTTTCTTTGGAACAGGCTTTCCATAGTAGGCAGTTCAGGGGGATGGGTACCCAGCTTTAAGAGGGGATCTACAAGAATGCTGCCAGAAATGTTTGCAAGAAAGAAACAATATGAGCAGAGACTACAGGTATGGAGTGAAGAAAGGCTAAATGATATACAATAGTCTCACCAGCTGCACTAGTAGAGTTTGGATATTTCCAAATTACAATTTGTATTTTCCTTATAATGTACTGAATGATGTTCAACATTTAGGATGCTATTTATAAACTTTAAGATCAATGCAATAGGGCTAATACCCTGTAAAGTAATGCAACCTATTTTTGATTCACAGAAACTAGTGCACAACGAGTTACAAAAACTGTACATAATCTTACCCCATTATGTAGAAAGAATAACCTATGCAAGGAATAAACATATAAATGACCCCCATCCCCAGAATTACATGCCATTTGTAAACATGAGCTAGTTCTGCGAGACTTCTAAAATGTCCTACTCAGATTAATGTTTCAATAAAAATAGTTTGTAATAAAAATGTTTGTGCGTCATAGTCTTAGCCAAGGAGAAGGAGAGAGGAGTGAGCTAATCAAAAACAGATAACATACAATCTACTGACATATCGGAACACAAACGCTGTTTTTTTAGTTTATAATAAGCTGAACTCTGTCAAAATATTTATTTGCTGGAACTGTCCAGAAACACTTCAGCAGATCTTAAAGGAAACTGGTTTCTGAGTGTTTTCCTCTTACGACTGCAACTAGAGGAAATTGAAGATTCTTGCTATATTCTGGAGAGCTGATTGCTGCTGGATAAAATGAAAGCACAGTTTTATTTACAAATTGCTGAAGGTCAAGCCTAATGCGTATTTTGATATCACAGCTTAACATGCCAGTTATAATAATGTCCATGGCTTTACAGATGAGACTTGTCAGGCTGATGGGTCTGCAGTTCCTAGGGTTGATGGCAGATATGATCTTATGAAGAGGAATTACTATTGTAGTGCTCCAAGTATCAAGGACAAAACATATAGCTAAACTTAGATTAAACAGTTTGAGGAATGGCTTTACCAGGTCATAATTATCACAAAACAACCAGGTATGCTGTAGAGTCCCATGGAAAAATAATTTTTGGTCTATGGAAAAAGAGCTTTTGGTTTTAAAAAGAGCCATCATTACATGTTCTTTTGTGATGATATGGGGTTAAGAGATTCACAGATATGTGGAGATTAGACAGAAGTCAGAGGGGTAAAATTAGCATTGACTTTGTTTGCTAGTATATTGGTTCATAGGTTCATACTAGGCTATCTGCCCTAGGGCATTTATGAGCCTAGCCAGAGTGTGTTTGGCTTTCGCCACCCATTTTAAATTAATTTTGCTATGCCCTTTTTCGAGGTTAGTATACTGTGCCTCTGTCCGACAGTGACACAGAAGTGATACCCGGGGTAAACCTACGATCTCCCATCCACTCATCAAGATTCCTCTTGAAGAGAGTCAATGAGGGACTCTGCCTAACCTGGACTGGGATTTTATTCCAGAGTGAAGGGAGCCTCTGGGTTATGAATCTGTCCCTCCAGCATATCCTATTTATTTCAGTGCTGAGGTTCAAGTCTCTCAAGCGCGTAGCTCGATGGGATTTGGATTTTCTGAGGTGCAGCATGTCCATTAATTCCGGGTTGGACATGGCTTTATACGTCAGGCACAGATCGCCTCTGAGCAGGCAGTATGCCACTGAGTAGAGCTGGAGTTTCTTTAACCGGGCAGCATATGGCATCTGTTTGAGCCCTTTGATCCGCTTGGTGAGGTACTTTTGGGGTCTTTCCAGTTGCTGCAGGTGTCTGGTAAGGTACATCCCAAAAGGGGCATTGTACTCAATTATGGGCCCGATGAGGGATGAGTAAAGAGGCACGACGACCTCCCCTGATCTAGATGTGAATCCCTTCATGATTAGGTGGGCTATATAAAATGTTTTTTTAACCACTTTGGCCACGTGGTTGTCAAATGAGAGATTGCTATCAACTTGGGTCCCCAGGTCCCTAATTACTTCTTCCGTACTTAATGGATTACCACCTATGTGGTAATTTGTGGGCACTTTGTTTTTGCCATAGGGGATGACTATACACTTTTTGGCGTTTAGCTTGAGGCCATGGCTCTGGCACCAGCTGTCTGTTTCTGTGAGGACCTTTTGGAGGATGCTTGTGTCGGCTGAAGAGTCGATTATGGCACCCAGTTTGCAGTCATCTGCGAACTTGGTCAGCCACAGTCCTTCCGTGTTGGCCTGTACCTCTGAGAAATATATACTGAACAAGAGAGGTCCCAGGACTGAGCCTTGTGGGACGCCACTTGTAACTGGTTTGGAGTCTGACATGGCTCCAGCAATTCTAACCTTGTGGGTTCTGTCCTTGAGCCAGTTTGCAACCCATCTAGTGACATAGGGGTTTATATTTAAGCTGGTGAGCTTATCTATAATGCCAGTGGGGTATTGTATCGAAGGCTTTTGTGAGGTCCAGGTAGGCTGTGTGGACCACCTTCCCCTCGTCAATGGCCTTGGTGATGGTTTCAAAGAAATCGACCAGGTTTAAGAGGCAGGATCTGCCCTTAACAAAGCCGAACTGGGTAGGATCCAGTGTCTGTAGGTCCCCAATATCTTTATTTATGAGGTCCATGATGATCCTTTCCATAGCTTTGCAGACCAAGCTAGTCAGGCTTATGGGGCGATAGTTTCCAGGATCGGTTGAGGCACCACCTTTGTGGAGAGGGACCACTGTTGCTGTACGCCACTCTTTGGGTACATATCCTGTAGTAAGGCTGAGATTGAACAGTAGTTTTATGTTTGGGTTTAGCTCTTCTTGGAGTTCATGTAGGACACAGCCTGGGACACCGTCTGGTCCCATTGATGCTGTGTTTTTTACTTTGGAGAGGGCGGCTCTTACCTGAGCATCTGAGATGTCAGGGGGGCAGCACTCTGCTGGGATAGATATTTGCCCTTTTGGTGGGGAGGGGTTTGTGCTGAACCTGTCAGCTAGGATGTTGGCAATGTCTGTGGGTTCGGTGTATTTTTTGTCATTTTGGACTAATTCTGAGCATATCTGGGAATTTCCACCCAAGTTCCTAGCATAACTAAAGAAAGCCTTGTGATTATCCTTAGTGTCCTGTGCAATTTTTCTCTCGAAGCTGGCCTTAGACGATTTTATGAGTGCTCGTAGTTTTTTGCTAATACTGATCAGAGATGCCTTCCTTTTTTGGAATTTTGCTCTATCATGTAGTAGCTTCCTCCTTCTGTTGTATAGTTTGTTTATGGCTGGGGTCCACCAGGAAGGACGTCTGCCTTTGGAGGATTGGGTCTTGGTTTTATTTGGGATTGCATGATCCATGCATTCCTGAAGGTGTTCACAGAATGCGTTTATAAATGATTCTGCGGTCTGGGCCATATTTTCCACAGGCCCCGGGGCTTTGAAGGATTCCACCTCGGTTTTGAGGAGTGTGAAAGTTGCTTTAGAGAAGTTTTTCACTGTGGTTTTCTGGGCAGGGGGTGGGGTCGGGATGTGAATATCCAGTGAGATTAGTTTATGGTCTGATCTTACCAGTGAGGGATACACTTCTGGTCTGGAGCATAGAGTCCCCATGTTGGTGATGATCAGGTCCAGTATGATTTCCCCTCTTGTGGGAGTGGTAACAAGTTGTTCCATAGCATGTGAGTTTATAAATTTTAGGAACCTTTGGGCTAGGGTGTTGGAGCTAGAGTAATGCTCCCAGTCTATGTTTGGGTAGTTGAAGTCGCCCAATATAATGATGTTTGGAGAGACCTTCATATTTTCCAGTGTTCTCAGGAAGGCTGAGTGGGGTTCCTGGGTTTGGGAGGGTGGTCTGTAGCAGGCTATAAACTGGAAGGCAGTTTTACCCACTGTTAGTTGCACATGGATAGTCTCTGATACTTTGTGCTGTGCCACCAACCTGGAGGTGTGGGTATCTTTGATGAATGTTGATACTCCCCCTCCTTTTGTGGTTCAGTCCAAGTTTTGGGGCCGAAAAACATGGTATGAGGTATAACCTGGTAGTGCTGGTGTGCTCTTGGGAGCCTTGAACCAGGTTTCTGTTACTGCACAGATATCGATGTTCTCCATGCTAAGGAGAGTTTTGAGTGCATGCATCTTGAGGTTTAGATTTCTGGCGTTGAGTAGCATTACTCTTAGTTTCTTATCCCTTGTGATACCTGTGGAGGTGTGTTTGTCTTTTGAGCCTTGCCTAAAAAAGGCACTATGGGGGTGGCAAGAGCCTTTGCCAATATCCGAAAGCCCAGGGGTGACAGGTGCAAGCCGCCCCTAGCGAAGCATCGTGGCTTGTCGAGCATGTCATCCCAGGCTGACAGGCATTGGATCCCTTTGAATGACACCAATACTTAAGCCAATTGTTGAAATTGATCGTCTTGTCTTCATATTGTGGCATCATTCTTGGTGAGGGTAAGATGCTACTCAAGGTCAGGGTCATACCGGCCTGGGCTACATGCTCAGAGAGCTCCTCTGTGTCTCTTTTCATGTAGTCCAGGGAGGTATGCACATCACTCGTGAGGCTAATACTGTTTAAAACTATATGTTTAGTAATTTGCAGCAGTTTTAAAGCTATTCTCTTGGACGGATTTATGTTGCGATTGCAGAATCTCATTGTCAATTTATGGTTGTATGAAGATTAACATCTACATAAAACAGTTTTTGATAATCACATTCTGCATCATGCAAATAGCTGTATATGTAGTAATTTTTCTTTTATTTTTTCCCTTTGGTATATCCAAATGTAATTGAAATTTTTTTTTCTTCTACAGCCGCATATTGTATTATGCAAGCTCTGTATCCTTAATCATATGTATAAATAAGCATTACGTATGCTTACGTGTGCAGGTAATCAATATGTATATTATTTTCCGTATTGTAAATGAAATGGTTGTAAATGTCAAGCTTTTCTCCCCGGGCCTCCTCTGACTAAGAGAATTTGTCTTGGTCAGACTTTCCTGGTCAACAAAGACAAATATATGACATCTGACAGATGGTAAATGTGGATGAAGCACTTCGGGCTTGCATTCCCATGCCTAGTAAGCATGTAATAGATGTTATAGGGTAAAAAGCCTCTTGTTGCCGTAAAGGTTGATAAGCAATATAGACATCAGTAATGGAAAAAACTACAGCCGATTATTCCCTGAAAAGTTTACTGTAAGTTACTTCCTTAGTATGGTGTAACCTTAAAGGTTTGTGGAAGATGTTGGCATAAAAATAATATGTAGTTGGTAATTTACTCATATTCATAATACTAATGGTCATAATTTCAGTATTTGATCTTAAACTGGTCACATGCAAGTAAAATTTGAAGACTTAAAAATATTGTTCTCATAGAAAGTTAGTAAGCTAAGATTTTATATATATATATATTACATTTGTATTTTCTGGGGGAAATGTAGTAATTTAATTCATATGGTTTTCACACCAAGTTGAACATGTTAAGAGTGAAGTCTGGGGCAGCAGAAAGTAGAGTGCTGTACGGTTTACTATTGAATTGTCGAACATCACTCGGTCGACTATTGTATTGTCGAATGCATTAGGTCGGAAACGCAATTGTCGAAGACATTATAATCAATCGAGGAATGGTTTTAACATGGGTCGAGGTAGGTGTACAGTATTATTCCCTACTACAACCATCTTCCCTACCTCGACCCATGGTAAAACCGTTCCTCGATTGATTATAATGTCTTCGACAATTGCGTTTCCGACCTAATGCATTAGACAATACAATAGTCGACCGAGTGATGTTCGACAATTCAATAGTAAACCGTGCTGTACATTATGATGAAAGTCCTGACGGAGTGTTTGTAAGAAATTTTACTGTTGCGATGGTGTTAAACTAGCTTGGTTCACAGGAAGATAATACTTTACTGTCAGAAATAATACAAATCAGTATGAATGAAAAGATCATTAAGTTCTGTTCACATGGTTCTATGAGTACAGAGAAGGAGCAGAAAATTTAACATTGCGTTCAATGTACAAGACATTTCCAGAAAGAAGATACAATTGAACATACCATTGCAAGTAATATCCATTAAGCAGTTTCAAATAAGTTAGGATCCCCTTATTAGAAGTAGAACCCACCATTTGCAGCCATCAATTCTTCATTGCCACTAACAGCTATACGCTCAAAGAAGAAAGTGTCAATATAGTTTTAGTACTTTAACTGTATATAACAGCAGTGCAAAAAACATGACCCCCCCCCCATAGACCAGTTTCAGCAGCAGGAATATAGCCAAAAAGCATTGTTTTAAAACTGCAGGTAAATTTGTAGCATACTGTACTTCTGTTTGTGTGTTTTGTGTCTTTGTTTGTTCTTTTAAGTAGCGATATTTGAAATTTAAAATTGTTCAAAACTAACTCCAGTAGTGTAGAATTTCAGAGCATGGATAAAGTAGATGTAATGTTGTATGTGTACTGTGATCACTGTAGATTCTTGAGAGCTGAGAGGGTTGCAGATGGATTCTCTCTCCTATAAAAGTTGCAGATGTTGGTGAACTTGGGATTGATACTGTTGTGGCTTCAAGAGGTGTGTAGTACTCTGTATCATACCCAAAGCTAAGAGCATGAAGAAACGGCTCAAAAACTGTTGAGAGCTATACCTTGGGCGAGGTGGGATGTTGGATAAACATCTGCTTGTCCTATAGTGCTCTTTTCAGCGCTGAGTGCCAGCAATGTTGTGATACATGCTTAGCATAGTTAATCAGAGTGGTCATAGTAGCTGGTAACCATTCTCAGCCTATCCCTAAAAGCCTTTGAGACAGTGGTTGAAGTCAGCATGGTAATTCATTGAGTTGTTTTCATTACTGTCAGCCTCTAAACACAAGAAATCTGGACAAAAACAATATAATTAAAAAAGTCATTGGTAGGATAATGGACGACTTTTTTTAATTTTGTACAATGCCTTTATAAACAAATCATGGAGGTGTAACATAAATCACGTCACATTTCATCGTACCTCTCAACTGATTTCGACTCAAATTATTTTAGCTTTGCCCCTCTTAATTAGAGAAAAGGTGGTGAGCGACACTAAATTATGATGATAATTAATATTAGAGTTCTTTTACATCAGAAAAGCTATATTAATTCACATTATTTAATTCACATTCTCTTAACCTTTCAATGTCTCCGGGTTAGCAGATCTAATATTTTAACTGTGTCTCTTAAAGTTTTTCTGATTTGTCCCCGACTGGTCAGCTATGTTCTGCATTCCTTTGAAAGTTTCCTATGACACCGGGGGAAATTTGGCGAAAAACTTCAGTTTGATCATCAGAATACTTACACAGACATCGGGGAAAGAGATGCGACTATGACTTAAATAAGACCTACAAGAAAAGTTCACAGGCGAACCCCTCGCTCACCACAAAGCAGACTGCATACACAGGGGAGGAAGCAATTTGCCAAACACATTAAATGATTTAAACATTCAGAAAAAGTAATTGCTAGCTTACTGCATTGAATTATCTCCATTGACTCACTGAGTTACTCATTAATTTCTGAAAGACTTCATTGTCTTGAAATTGTATTTCAAATATAATACAATATGGCAAAATCTGTCTAAATTCACAGGTTAGGCTTATTAATACAATCTAGCAGGACATATTCTGACATTTCACAAATGGCAATAAATTGATACTTAAATGTCCTTTGCCTAAATACATCTCTACTACAATGGGCACACTAATTGCACTAAAAATCTTATTATAATCATGCGTTCTGTGTTTGTGTAGTTGTAAATATATTACATGACAGACTGGGCTAATTCCTCTCCAAGGTATTATGTTTGCCATTGAGTCTACAAGACTTTCAGGAATTGCTACTAATTTCTTATACTTCCCATGATGACCGTTAGTATCCACGGGTTTGCTGTTTGATTTTCTGCCAAATGCTCCTTTGAAACACTGACATTCCCCGTTGGCCTTCCACAAACAAAATTGGCCTGATAAGTGATGTGGCATTGTGTTAACTCTGTAGTAGATATTTACGTCTCAAGCAGCAAATCCTGCTGTTATGACTACCAGTGAAAACAAAACTGATGGACATTAACAATAACCAGAGGACATAAAATAAGCTATTCTAGTATGAGTTAAAATGCTGTTCTTATACCCCGAATCACGAGCACATTAGCAACTGAAAAAGCACGCTTGCTCTGAATAATTGAGATGCAACTTTATTTAGTAAATGAAACTACGTTTCATTAAGCAATCTGTGTTGTAATGATAGTAAATGAAAACTGGTAGTGATAAAACGACACACAACTTGCTGACCCAGTCACCCCCCTGTCCCAACACACACACACACACACACACACACACACACACACACACACACACACACACACACACACACTGTAAGTGGCATGATTTATGAAAACGTGATAAGTATTCAACATAGAAAACTGAGTCTTGGGGAAATATAATTAACACCAAAAATAAAGAAAATGCGCACAAGCGTACACACACACAATGTTCTCTTGCTGCAAATGCATCGACTATGAGGCAAATTTGCTCAAGAAACTTGAGGGAAATCTTGCGGACTGTTCCGGGGGTGCATGCAGTGTTTATTGAAATCGTTGTTCTTTGAACTCGTTGTCCACGTTTGCAAAGTCATTAGTAATATGACGTGGTGGAAGCAAACTAAATGGTAGACGTAAAACATGCAATGGGTAATTGTGCGTAGTGCGGGATTTATTAAAAGTAGATTGTCTACCTTTGATCTGTCTACTTCATGGACAGGGCTAGCCTAGCGCATTTGATTGGAATTAAAGAGCTGTTCTTCAGTTTATAAACCTATTGCATTTACTCAACGTTTAAAACACATTGACAGGAGGGAGAAGCAAACAAAAAAGTATGCGAGTGTGTATATTGGGCTTTTGTCCCACCCCGCATTATTTTAGACTTGTGTATGTGTTCGCAGTGTGTGCCCATGTACACACACACACACACACACACACACATTTTCTCCTGCTCATTTTTGAGGTCTGTGTTCCAGAAAAGACGATTTAATAAAGAGGCCCTAACAAGCTTTATATTCGAATCTTGGGTCTGAGTCTCAGAATCTGCATGAAGTATTGTGTGGCTGGGAGCAAGTCACTTCATCACAAATTTCTCTCCGCTGAAAAGTCATTTGAGCCTAGTGGGTTTCCCAGTCTGTAAGAACATAAATAAAATAGTAGAATTCAGACCATACTTCTCAACTTCTGAGTACAATAAATCTGGACAAAGCATAAAATGATGGGGGGAGGGGGAAAAATCCCCAAATAAGGACATTTAAATACCGCTGTCATAAACTTAGAAAGTTGTTAGAATAACACAGGATTTTTTAGCATGCATTTTCCAAAGGATATGAAGTCTGGAACTCAAATGTAAGTCACTATTTAGAGTCTTCAGTCCTCAGTGATTTGCCAGAAAACCACACATTTTATGAGGAACCGACCCAACATATGTGGCAAAATTCTTAGTATTCTGCGAAAATCTGGGCAGTTAATGGTATGATTCAGACATTTAGTGCAATCTTTATTAACAGTTGTTTGGTTCCACTTTCAAAGCTAAACACTTCAGAAGTGAACACATGGTAGTTAATAGGCAACACGCAAGAGCACGTGGGGAAAAACTAGTGCAGATCATGGCGCCATTTTTTAACTTACTCTACAATGGCTCCCTTGAAGGGATCTTGAGGGATTTTAAAATCATTTCGGGCAATTAATAATTTATTAATTGAATTTCAGATCGAATTCCACAATTATTGAATACATGCGGCTTGTTCAACAACAGTTGCTTCGAGTTGTTCTAACATTAAACATGACAAAAAAAATTAATAAAAACAAGAACATGGCATGTTCTTTTTTTATTAATTTTTTTGTCATGTTTAATACAGATAACTTATTAAGGATGTTAGACCTTGAAGCAACATGCCACATGTACTGTGGAATTCGAATTTATTATAATTATATGTTTAACTGTAAACTTTAAAAGTTTTAACTGTTAACATGTTAAGCATTATTAATTTATTTACCAGCTAAAAAACTGCATTAAGCTTTACACCGGAACACACATAAATATCAGATAAAGATAAATTAAATGTATTAATATCTATAATAATTTAATATCTATGCTGAAGTTTAAATAAACACCAAAACACGAACATAAGGGTTGGGAGGGTGGCCTAATGGTTAAGGTGTTTGCCTTACAAACACAAGGTGCAGGGTTTGAGTCTCACAAGAGATAATTGGCTAGGCTTACAATGGCCCGCAAGGGCAGTTAGCTTAGTACTTATCTATGAATCTATGAATCTATGAAAAAACACCACTAAATCATTTAATGTAAAAGCACCACTTTAAATTTAGGCACTAAACGGAATACTTTAAACTACCTGACAAGTCGTTTAAAACTTTTTAATTTAATAATATATTTAATAATATATATTTAATATCAAACTGGCTCTTTGGTACAAAAAAAAAATATATACCTCTTTGAGAGACAGACTTGCTGAAGGGAGTTTGGAGTTCACTAGTCACTGCTACTACTAGTCTAGACTTTCAAAACAAGTGTTTACCAAAACACGCCTAACTCAACTACAAAAGAGAAGTATTTGGAGGAGCAATTATTGAGGAGATTAAATCACCTGACTCTGCAACCTCCAATCGCTTCTCCAATGTATTTGAGTTAGGCACGATTTTTCACAGCATTGATTGGTTCAGGTCCTGAGGAACCCGAACTGAAAAACAGTGTACGGTACTGTCCACGTTTTTTTTTAAAGTGTCGTGGAGAGAATACCATTACTAATTTACATAATTACATATTACTAGGACTTTACATATAGGACTTGTCTTTTCAAAAAAAAAAAAAACGTAACTTGAAAGAGTTCTGGACAAAAGGATGTGGCGCATGCCCCTGCGCCCATGCCTAAATCCGCCACTGATTTGCATTGAGTTTCCTTAGGAACAGATGTTACTTAATAGAGCACATACAGTATATCTGCCTTCAGCGTTGAGGCAGAAAATCACCATACCTTTTATATGTAGTATAGGAGTAAAATTACTAGCTAAAAGAGGAGTTGCAAAGTTTACTTTGGAAGAGAAGAAAATTATAAAAATAAATGAAAGAGTGTTTGCAGAGCAATGTTTTTCCATGGGCATGAGGGATAAATAGAGAAAACTTATCCCACATTTCAGGCTGTGCAAGAAAACGGGGCTGAGATTCCAGGTGGAGGTGCTGCGGTAGCGTTGTCGCCTCACAGTAAGACGCTGTCTGGTTCGATTCTCAGCTAAAAGTGTCTTCTGCGTAGAGATATGTGTGAAAGGGCGTACCTTCATTGAAGGTTGTGTGTCAGGGCTGGTAACTCGATACGTAAAAATCAACTACCAGTCATTTGCGGACCGGAGTTCCGCTGTGGCGACCCCTAACCAGGAAAAGCCAAAAGACACAAACATATCCAGCTACCCTTAAAAAGTCTATTCCCACTAGGCTAAATTTTTTTTACACCTGGAAGATGCACTGACAGCGATAGAGACCTTCCTTCAGTAACAGAGCTTTACACAGAGCCAGGAAGAGAAAGTGATCAGAAAATGAAGACAGCCTGATAAAGAGCCTAGAGAGAGAGTGGGAGAGATTCCCAATAAAACCATTCACAACATTTAGAAGTTAGTGTGTTGTGTGACTTCCCGCTCTTTGCCTAAGTATTGCTGATCTTGGTCTGCATTTGATTTTGGATTGGAGTTATTAATTTACGCTTTTGTTTCTTGCACTATTTTTATCTTTATTCTTGTATTGCATTCTATTCTGTTTTAGTTCTTTGATCTTTTTGGAGTTTGGCTAGGGTCCTGGCTCGAGTCAGGAAAGAATTCTTTTACATACAGTGAATAAAATCCAACTAATTGGTGTGAGGAGTTGAGAAATAGCATTCCTCATTTTTAAACTTGGTGGCATTTGAGTTGCCCAACCCTATTGTAAATGTAACTTTGTACACTCCTCCCAGTCTCATCTTATATCAACTTATTCTGTTAACCACTGAGAGATCAACTGGGAAAGCTCCCCTCAGTCTCTTAAACTTGAATTGCCTTCTGTTTCCTACCTTCTCCCTTACTAAAAAAAATCCACTTTATTCAGTTCCTTTTGCTGTATTTGTGCTTATTCCTACTTTAACTTTTTCCTGCATGTTTTAAAAGTGTTTACTTGCATTTAATATGCTGCACTTATTGCTACTTGTTAGTAGCTTGATTATATTGCTGTTATTATAAGCCTTTTAGTCCTGATTTAAGCACTTGGGATGCAAACCAGTTATTTTACATTACAAAAGTTTCTGGGCTACACCCTTGTGGAAGGAGAGGGTAGCCTCTTCCCTGATGAAGGCTTATTGTATCTGTTGTATTCTAAGTCTCTTTGTTCTGGTTTAAGTACTTGGGCTCAAAACCAGTTATTTTGCATTAGGAAGGTTTATGGTGTACACTCTTGTGGCAGGAGAAGACAGCCTACACCTTTCTGAGGTGGGAATTGAGGGGTGTAAGTCTTATTGTACCTTTATTTGACTGGCTAGAGGGCTAGCTTGTTTAAAACTTGGATTTCTGTGTCTGAGATATTTGGCAACGTTCGGTGACCTCAGTACTTGAGTAGAAGAGTGTCGCTGTTTTTTGCTAAACTTTACAAAAGCTGACACTTGCATTACCATATCCACTGTTTCAGTACTTTACTGCATTAATTGAGTGTTTCTGTGTTGAATATCTGTACTTTTTTTTACCTTTTGTACTGTCTTAAGTTAGAGCTGCCTTGGTTCCACTTTAGTGAGACTAGAGGGGACCCAAGTCATTTTCTGGCTCGGGAATGTGTCAAGTAAAGAAGAGTGTGCTATTTTTGATTGGCTACAGAGTTTTGTTTGGCATTTTTTATCAAATTTCTGCTGCTTTTTAAATGTCACATTTGCACAATGCTTGGCTCGTAACCTACAAGCTGTGCGGCATTTGGCAACTACTCTACTTGAGAAGAAGAGTGTTGCTGGTTTCTACAAAAGTTAAAACTTTCAATACCATATTCACTGTTTCAACACTTGTTACTTACATTGTTTTTGTCACAGCTGCATTAACTTAATGTTTCTTTGTTGAATATCTATACTTTTTTGACCTTATTTTACTGTCTTTGGTTAAAACTGCCTTGGTTTCTCTTTAGTAAAAGTAGGGGGACCCAGGATTGTGTAAAGGAAAGAAGAGTGTTTATAAGATGAGTTACTCCTACTGCTATTAGAACTGTCTGGGTATTTGTCTAGCACATTGCTCTTGTTTCTGCCTGCAAATCCTGATATTTTATGACTTTGTGTCTCTCAGTATGCAAGACACTGTAGTCACTGGGTATAGCCATTTCAATGATCAATGCTACCTTTGTCTTCTTTTCATGGACCACTATACCCGTTTTTTTCACATCTGTCCTTTGAACTGTTGGTAATGGGTGAGCTCATGTGATGTAAACTTCATAATTTTCTAAGATGCTTTGTGGCTTATTTTCCAGTGTTTTTCAACTACGTCAGTATTGTAATGTTTGCACAATCCCCAATGCAACAATCTTGCCACATTAGTATGCCTTTCAGTATACAGACTTTCTGCTATTAGTATGTCACAATCAGCAACAAGTTGTGCAACTGTTTGTAATTTGTTTTTACAAACTCTACACTTGTCTGTTTCTTCCACATGTTCAGTGGACTTTGTAAACCAATGTGTACATACTCCACTGTCTTGGGCCACCAATATTAACCTTTCATCCTTTGGTTTGAATTTGCCTCTCCTTAACCATTCCTGAGTTCCATCCTGATCAACATGAGATTGTTCCAGGAGATTTATGTACTTGCAACTATATTTATGCATTTTCCACATTTTTTGTCTTTTCATCTGATCATTCACCTTATATGCTTTCCTTTGTTTTTTGGCACATTCAGTTGCTACCTGATTTTTATCTATTTCAGGTTTGATTTCCATTCTTGCTTGACTTGCTATGCTTCTGCCAGAATAAGAAGGGAAATCATCTTAGCTTTATTCTCCTCATGTTTCAAAACTTTCACTATATTTGGGTTTTGTGAGGTCAGCAGATATGTATGCAGTCCCACGACTGCAGATCTATACATGTAATCAGTTTCAAGGAGGCCCATACCTCCTTCGGGACGGGGAATGTGTGCAATCTTGGTATGCACTCATTTTTATAAATAATTTGATGAGCATGAAGCATCCATTTGGTTTTCTTGTCTAATATAGCCAACACCTTTTGGGGCCAGTCAATCACTCCAAAACTGTAAGTTAGCACAGGAAGAGCAAATTGGTTTATAGCTTGAACTTTGTTCCTAGATGTTAACATTGTTTTCAGGATTAATTTAAGTATTCTAAAATATTCCTTACTGAGTTTTATTTGCATTTGTTCATGTTTCATTATTGATTCTTCATCAGTTCCCAAATAGTTATACACCCCCTCCTGTTCAAGTTCCTTTACATCACATTCCTGTCCAAGACTTATATTTTCTTGATGCTGCAGCTTTCCTGCTGTAAAGGTTGCTTTTGTACATTTTTCAAGACTAAACAACATTCTTATATCATCTGAAAAAGTTTTGACTACTTAAAGTTGTGCTTTGTATTCCTCATCTGATGAGCTGTACAGTTTTAAATCATCAACAAAGAGAAGATGAGAAGTCTTTACACTTTTTTGCTTTCTGGGAGTCAAATTATAGCCATGACCTAATCTGTTAAGCAGACAACTTAATGGGTTAAGGGCAAGGCAAAAGAGCAGCGGTGACAGAGTCACCCTGGAATATCCCCCTTTGGATTTTTATCCCTGGAATAATAATTTGTCCTTTATCACGGCTTAACTCCAAAGTGGTTTGCCACTGTTTCATGGTTGCTGTAATGTAATAAATCAGTGTAGGGTATACCTTATACATTTGTAAGCACTCTTTTATCCATGAAAGTGGGATACTGTCAAATGCTTTTTTGTACTCTATCCATGCCATACTTAGATTCTTCCCCTTTTTACAGTTCTCCACTGTGA
Organism: Protopterus annectens; assembly: GCF_019279795.1. NCBI lineage: Eukaryota > Metazoa > Chordata > Ceratodontiformes > Protopteridae > Protopterus > Protopterus annectens. Next base: position 810,470,598 of record NC_056746.1, read on the forward strand.
CTTTATTTAACAACAAATGATCCTTTGTTTAATAGGGCTTTCTTTTATTACCCTTTTGTTCTATTGCCATAATTGAGTTTTCTTCTAAATGACTCTAAAGTCTGTCAGCATCAATTCCAGTGTATAGTTTATACATCATCGGAAGGCAAGTTATTGGTCTATAGTTTTTAGGTTAGCTTTCAGGTTCACTCTTAAATAAGAGCATTGTTTTTCCTGTTGTTAGGCAGACTGGTGTCTGTTCTGGGTGTGCATATAAATAGTTCTTATTCATGGCTAAATCTTTGTGCAGAGATGTTAATACTTTTACCCAGAAGTTAGGTACTGCGTATGGGCCTGTGCTTTTCCAGTTAGAGTCTTTTCTTAACTTTGTTTCAATCTCTCTGGCCATTACTTCATCCCATTTCATATCCTCTACATTTCAACTTCTTATTCTTTCTTTTACTTCTTCTGTCCATTTAGTATCTCTGTTATGTTCCACGGGCTCTTCATAAATATTTCTCCAAAATGTATGTTTCTTTTTTTTTTTTTGGTGGTCTTTCAATTCTTTTACCTTGTTTCCCAACTCTCTATAAAACATTTATGGGTCATCAATAAATTGTTTATTTTGTACTTTTCCTTTATATTTATCTATATATCTTCTTAGTTTTTCTGCCTGTGGTGATATTTTTAATTTATTTGCAATAGTGCATGATAAATCCTGATCCCTTATTATACAACACATTGCTTTTATCACGTCTATCTTTCTGAGTATTTTTGTTGTTCTGCCCCTCTTCTATACTCTTCTAACAGTGACACTTCTTGTCTTAATTGCTTTATAGTTTTCTCTATTCGATACTTCCATGATGGCATTCGATTTCTCTCCGTCCTTTCCCTTACTACCCTGTGTTCTTGTGGTAGGACTTTATCTGTTATTAATTTGGCTGCACAGTAATGTGTCCTATTTACTTCTGTTCTATATATTGCTTGAATCTCTGTGGACAGTTCTACTTAGGGGTCTATATCATTTGATCGAAGTCCCAAAACTTCGAATCATTAAAGGAGGAACTCTAATGACCGAAATCTCGGAACTTCGAACACACATTAAAAAAAATTAAAAACAAAAAAATGTAAAAACAGTAAAAAAAAAAATAAAAATAACGCTCCTGCACCCCCCACACCACCCGATACTTAAATATACCAACTCTGAGATTGCACTACAGTGCAGTAAAGGGAAATCTTCCCTTTCCACACTGTACGGCGATCTCTGTTATTTGCTTTGAGGTTTTGCAACTTCGATCATTAAAGTTCGTTCTTTAATGATTCAAAATTATAAGACTTCGATCATATGGTAGGAACCCCTAATTACTGTGTTCATTTGTTTTATCAAACTTCTAACTTTTGGGGTTTTATTGACCTTCTACAGTCTATGTCTTTCATTGATCTTAATATGTCTATCCATCTCTATTAAACCAAGCAATTCTTCTCTTAGACCATTTTCTTCAAAACTGAAGGCACATTCTTTGTTCTCCATTTCCTGCGAGTATTGTATAGAAAGTACCAGATTGGCTCATAACCTACGAGCAAGCTAAGACTTAACTTTGTCATATTTACTGTTTTGGTAGTGTTTTCCCATTGTTTTTGCCACAGCTGTATTAAGTGTTGCTGTGTTGAATATCTAACATTTTTTACCTTTTTTACTGTCTTTAGAACTGCTGCTCTAAGTGTAGTAGCGCCTAGCAGTGATCTGTATAAATGCTGATCTCGCAGAATATTTTAAACTGTCCATCTTTTAAATAAAACATATGCTAACAACATAAACTCTGTAATGTTGTTTTTTTCTTATTGTCAATTTGAAAATTTATGTTTTATACTTTTATTACGCTTATTACCTTTATTGTTAACTTGTGGAGTTTTTCTCCCCGGTCCTCCACTGAAAAAGGGTTATCAGCTCAGACGGACAAACCCGGCCAACAAATGCAAAATAAATAAAAATAAGTTCCTCTTGTAGTCTGTGTAGCATTGGTTATCAAATTCCTTGTGTTATCGACCTATTCAATAGTTAAATTTTCTTCACTCCTCCAAAGTAGATCAGCAGCCATTTATCTACACTTCTCTACTCTGTGGCTAATCTGGTTGAGATGGATATTCTCAGGCTTGGTAGAAATTGCCTCATGTACACTGACAACCCAGTTTTCATAATAAAACAGATAAAGTATGCAAGGGGTATAAATGCACTTCAACACTAGAGGCAAAATTCTGTCATACAACCAAAACTAGTCCTATAGAGGTTGTGAGTGGCCCCTGCACCATGCGTACTGCACAGGATAAAAACCTTACACATAAAATTACTTATGCTGAAGAACTTACAGGTAACCTTTTTAAAACAATGTAGTGTATAGGAGCTAGCAAGTTAGGCTGGTGCACGGCAAGAGCACTTGTTAGACCCAAAATCAGAAAAAAGGCCAGCACCAAGGAAGGTTCAAAAGTAGTTTAATAAAACTGAAACTAGACCGGTTTCAGCAGCAAGGCTTTCATCAGTAGTATAGTCAGCAAAAAGCACTTAGTCATCATCTTATATAATGTTCTCTAAGGCATCTCTGTGACATCACTTCCTGATAAGTCAAAAATGCAAACAAGGCAAAAGTAATTGAAAAATACAATCAAGGCAAAAGTAATTGAAAAATACATAGTTCAGTAAACAAAAAGTTTGCCTAAGTTGCATGCATATCTCCAGATTATAATGAAAAATCCAAAGAGACACAGTATACTGGTATATCAATGATAATAAACAAACTTAATAAAAAACATACAATAAAGGGTAAATGCCCAAAAATAAACCCGAAACAAAAGTCAGGTTATAAGAATTCTGGTGTTGAATACCAGCCACAGTATCCTAAAATGAGCTGAAATGCAAAACCTAAGCAATGCAACCTGATAAGAAATAAGTACATATACGTAATGCAAGTGATGGTTAATTACAAATTATAATTTATCATTTAATCCAGGAGGAAAAGCCCCCAAGTTTAATGATCCACCTTTTTCTTTGGTATTTAGGATATCATGCCAACCTGTTTTAAAAGATCGATTCCCTATGATATGATCAATGATGGTGAATGTAAATTTGGCAGTGGGATGTTTGATAACATGTCTATATAGTGCATTAGTTAATCTTCTGTTTCTAATGTCACCAAGGTGTTCAGAGATCCTGACACGAAACTGTCTAGACGTTTGGCCAATATAAAATGCATGACATGTACATGTGGCAAGATAAATAATCCAGTCTGAACTGCAGTTACCAAAAAACTGTATGTCGTATATTTGTCCAGTGTTCCTACTAGTGAAATAAGTAGTTTTGAAAATATAGTTACAAAAACTGCAATGTCCACATGGATAAATGCCTGAAAGTTTATCTCCAGTAAGTGTTCTTTGAGTTGGAGTGTGATCCATGACCCTGGTTTTTTTATAGTTTGAAAATAGATTCCCTAAAGTTTTGCCTTTCCTATAGGAAAAATAACATCGTTCTCCCAGATAATCTTCCAACAATGGATGAGAATTCAATATATTCCAGTGAGTATTAATAATATTTACTAAATTGGCACTATTCCTGCCATAAGTGGTGACAAATCTACATACATCTGATTCCTCATTATGAGTTTTAGTATTGTATTGGAGAAGAGAATCCCTGGATTTAGCATTACTAAATTGGACTGCTGACTCAATAGTACGAGTGGAATAACCTCTGGACAAAAATCTCTTGGTTAGATCCATTTGATGACTCTGAAGATCATCCACTGAGGAACAAATCCTTTTCATCCGCACAAACTGTGATTTCGGTATGTTCGAATAATATGTTTCGGATGAAAACTATCAGCATGTAGAAGGGTATTATATTGTGAGAATTTTCTGTGTACGGACGTTCTAAGAGTGTTATCCTCCTGTCGAATTAAATTGACATCCAAATAACTGATTGCACTCCTATTATATTCCACAGTGAATTCGATACCCCAGATGTTCCCATTCAAATGTTGAATAAATTCCTGGAGGTATTCCTCACCTCCTTTCCATATAAGCCAACAGTCGTCCAGGTATCTTCTCCATATATCAATCTCAGGTAGATATATGTTGTGCAAAGGGTCATATAAAATCATATCTTCCATGTAGCCCATAAAAAGATCAGCATAGATGGGTGCAAAGGATGCACCCATAGCCGTACCCTGTAGTTGCCAATAGCAGTTTTGTTGGAAATAAAAAACATTTTTAGTTAGAATGTGTTCAGCCATACACAACAATAAGGTGTTCATCCCTGGGGGGTATAAATTGGTTTTATTTAGCCAGTATTCCAAGGCATTAATACCCGCCCAATGAGGGATGCTGGTATAAAGCGAGGATACATCAAGGGTACACATAAGCCATTCAGGGTCCAATTGAGACTCGGAGACTATCTGCAAAAATTCAGTCGTGTCCTTGATTCTTGCTCTAACACATGTTAACAGTGGATGTTCTTCGTTTTCCATTGCTGCAGTCCTTACTATTGGGTATAGTCCGCGTCCAGTCGGCCCGAATACCAGAGTATAAGGCTGACGTCGGTCAGGGCGCATTAGACTGACGTCAGTACGTCAGGGTACTAATGCGCATGACCGACGTCATATCCTCAGTCTTTTTTGCCGCATGGTCCGATGCAGAAGCAGTTTTGCGAGTGCAGGTTGGCGTTCTGAAATATTTCCGAAACCGGAGTTTCAGACCGAAACAGAGTTGGCTAAGTACCCGTTGGGGAACATTTTGGTTTTTCTTGCCTCAGTATTTTACCGGATGTCAGAAAAAGTGAATAACTGTATTTCTTGTGGGAAACAGATACCTCATAGGGATTACCATACATTGTGTATACCTTGTTTAGGGCCTGAGCACGACGTTGTTGGTTGCCGCTCTTGTGCTAGGTTTAACAAACGCACTATTAAGAGGAGGTTAGACTGTGCCAGGTTAGTGTTTGGGAAGCGTTGCAATTATAAAATGCCGTCGGATGCTCCGACGCCCGCTTCGTCCAAGAAGCGCAAGGACAAAACAGTGAAGCCTAGGGTTGATGAACCGGCAGTCCCGGACGTCGGTTCTTTAGAAGGCTCAGTGGAGCCAGAGGTTTTGCCAGGAGTTTCCATGGAGTCTCAGGCAGAAACTTTATTGTTACAAGATGTGCCTTCTCAGGAGGTAGGCCAGGCTGAGGGGGCCTCTCAGGTATCTGTTCTTCCCTCTCTTCCCAAGGTAGTTAGAGCCTCCCCTTCTGTTGCCAAATCTTCTTTGAGAGGTAGGCCTAGTTCAGCTTCAGGGGGGCCTTCTCCTAGCATTTCGGGTTCTGTACCTAAGAAACATATGCTTAAAATGGCAGAAGATTTGATTACTTTGATTAGAGGTTCTATGCCCCCGCCTGATAAGAGGCCTAGAGTGGAACCGGAGTTTGATAGTTTTGAACAGTGTTCAGAGGCTTCAGAGTCTTCTGCGGAAGACTTGCAGGAGTATCCTACTTATTCTGATTCTGATGTGGATGATTCCACTCCTACAGCTTCTCCTCCTGAGGATTTCTCATTTTCAGAGACTCTGCATTCCATGAGGGAGCACTTTAAATGGGAAGGCCAGGATTACTCTGATTCCAGGAAAAGGCTTAGGGAATTCTTGTATTTACCCCAGCATAGGCCCTTAGTTATTGCTCCTGTGTTGAATGTGGTGGAAGATGTTTTGCGGAGGCTTCCCTGAACCCTGACTCTTTGCCTCCTGCTCCTGTTAAGCCTGATAGGTATTATAGGGTGCCCAAGCTCATAAGTATTTGTTTAAGAGTCCTAGGGCAGACCCAGAAACTATTTCTCAAGGGCCTAAAGGTGTTAAGGCCTCTGTGGTTAAAAAATCCTGTTCCCACTGATAAAGAGGCAAGGGCTTTGGATAGGTGGGGAAAGAAAGTGTATACTTCTTCCACTCTAGCCATGAGAGCGTTGAATTGTCAGTTTCACATGCTAAAATATCAGAATTATCTCCTTTCACAATTAAAATCTAAGGTGGATACTTTGGCGGAAGGTATTGAGTGTAAAGAGTTGCTGGATTTGGTTCATGTGTCTGAACAAGTGGGTAAGCATTCTTTGCAATGTGGTTTTGATGCTGTACAGGCCTCCTCGAGGGTGGCTGCTACTAGTTCTGTTCTTCGCAGGCATGCCTGGTTGAAGGATCAGAATTTAGCTGAGCATGTTAAGACAAGGATTTTGGATGCTCCTTTACAGTCTGATGTATTGTTTGGATCGCCTGTGGAAGCAGTTTTAAAGAAAATGGAGGACAAAGCTAAGTCTATGCAAACTGTTAAAGATTTTTGCAGGTGCAGCCACCAAGTTTAGTAGAAATTGGCCTGCTAAGGGGTGGACATATCCTGCTTATGATTCCCAGTCTAGGGGTAGGTCTAGACGTGGTAGGGGCAGGGCTCAAGGTTCTTTTAGGCCTAGAACAGGGAGTTCACCTGCTCAGACTTCTGGTGAGGGCAGGGGTCAGTCCTTTCGTAAACAGACCCAATGACCTGTCTTTTCAGCTGCCAGTAGATTCTCGTCTGGCAGCTCCTTTGGGAGGAAGACTGTCTCTTTTCAAAGAAAATTGGGATTTAATCACTCAAGACAAATGGGTGTTGGATATCATTCACCACGGTTACAGATTTTATTTCCATACGATGCCCCCTTTCAAAGGCATGCCAGACGTTCCTCCTCCACAAAGAAAGGAGGCTCACAAGCAAGTTTCTCAGTTACTCAAGATGGGGGCCATTCAGCCAGTCCCTGTATCAGAAAGGGGCCTAGGATTTTATTCTCGCATGTTCCTAGTACCAAAGAAGGGGAACACGTGGAGACCAATTTTGGATTTATCTATCCTCAACACTTTTCTGGACATTCCCAAGTTCAAGATGTTGACGTTACAACAGCTTTTACCTCTGCTGGGCAAAGATCACTGGATGGTAACTTTAGATCTCAAAGAAGCTTACCTTCATGTGCCTATAAGGCTAAGTTGCAGGAAGTATCTGCGGTTTCGAGCTGGAAATTCTCATTATCAGTTCTCTGCATTGCCCTTTGGCTTATCTACTGCGCCCAGAGTATTCACAAAGGTTCTGGCTCCAGTGATAGCTTACTTCAGGCTTCAAGGAATTCAAATCTATCCTTACCTGGACGACTGCCTGATTCTGGCTCAAGAAAAGGAAGACCTTCTACAGCATCTGGAATATGTTATAGCAGTGCTAAGATGCCTAGGGTATTCTGTGAACGAAATAAAGTCCAGTCTAGTACCCTCTCAAGACATGTGCTTTCTGGGTGTGAGACTGAATACAGCAGCCCAGATGGCCTTTTTAACCCGGACAAACAAAAGAGTCTGTCACTTTACTTCCATCAACTATCTCATCAGTCCGTGCTGACTGCAAGGACAGTCCTTCAAGCATTAGGGTTCATGGCATCTTGTATTCTGGTGCTTCCCAATGCCAAACTGCATATGAGGAAGCTACAATGGTATCTCAAAAATGTATGGACACAGCACTGCCAGGATTTGGACACTGTCATTCAAATAATACCTTGCCTTCAGAAAGAATTCTTGTGGTGGGCTCAGGAATGTCACCTAAACAAGGGACTCTCTGTGACCCGGCCAGAGGCAAGTCAGATTTTAACGACAGATGCCTCGGACTTTGCTTGGGGAGCTCATCTAAATGGAAAGTGGATACAAGACAAGTGGCCTGCCAGACTACAGCATCTACATATCAACATGAAGGAGATGTTAGCAGTCCAGTTTGCATTAATGGCTTTCAAGGAGTTACTTCTTCCAGGGCAGGTGTTGATTCTAACAGACAACACAACTGTCATGTGGTACATCAACAAGCAAGGGGGAACACATTCTTATCCTCTATGCAGGCAAGCAATGATTTTATGGGAGACTGCGCTAAGCTTGCAACTAACTCTTCAGGCAAGGTTTCTGCCAGGAGCACAGAACTCCTTAGCAGATGTGTTAAGCAGACAAATCATGGATCCCCACGAGTGGAAACTGGATCTTCATGTATTTCAGAAATTGACAGTGTCATGGGGAACTCCAGACATAGATCTGTTCGCTTCTCCACTAAACCACCAGCTGCCAAAGTATTGCACAAAGGGGTTTCATCACACAGCTTGGAAAGTGGATGCTCTGTCTTTCAGTTGGAAAAACCTTCATGTGTATGCCTTTCCACCTCTGCCTCTTCTTCCAAAGGTACTATTAAAGGTCAGACAAGACAGGCCAAGGATGATTTTGATAGCTCCAGATTGGCCTCGGCAACACTGGTACCCACTACTACGGAGTCTGGTAAAGAAGCCTCCATGGCCTTTACCTCTGATTCCTCATCTGTTATCTCAGAAGGCCGGTCATCTGCTCAATGTCAAGCTTCACTCTCTTCATCTAACAGCCTGGCATATTCTGTGTTGAAACACAGCAGGTCTCAACTTCCTCAACAAGTTTTAAATGTGCTTATGGAAGCTAGAAGACCTAGTACAAGGAGAGTGTACGCAGAAAAATGGAAGAGGTTTTTATTTTGGAGTACAGCAAAGAATTTGGAGATTTCTGAGCCTAATTTGAGTGTGGCTCTTCAATATCTTACTGAATTATTGGACAAAGGTTTGTCCTTCTCTTCCATTAAGATTCATGCTGCAGCAATTTCAGCTCACTATGATTGTGACCCACCTTTGTTTTCGCATCCTTTGTTCAAGCAGTTTCTTAGAGGGGCAAAGAATATAAGACCGCCACGTAGAGCTCCTACTCCTGCTTGGGATCTCAATTTTGTGTTGGAAAAACTTACTCTACAACCTTTTGAGCCTGCAGCTACTGCTGAATTGAAATACTTGTCATGGAAGACTGCTTTTCTGTTGGCTATTACTTCTGCAAGAAGGGTGTCTGAGTTGCAGGCCCTTATGGCAGTAGAGCCCTTTTTGATTTTCCATAAGGATAGGGTATCATTACGTACTAATCCTTCCTTTATGCCTAAGGTGGTTTCTAGTGTGGCTTTAAACCAAACTATTCATTTGCCTACGTTTTATGCAGATCCTCAAAATAAAGGGGAAAAGATTTTGCACTCTTTAGATGTACACAGGCAATTGCGTTATTATTTAAGCAGGACTAAGGATTTTAGGCAGTCTCAGCAGTTGTTTGTTTCTTTTGCTTTGAGTTCACAGGGCAAGCCTGTGTCAAAACAAACTATTTCTAGGTGGATTGGCTTTTGCATTGCATTTTGTTATTCCCATCATGGCAAGGAGATTCCAGCTGGGATTAGGCCTCATTCCACGAGGGCTACTGCCACTTCAACAGCATTTCTAAGGGGGGTGGCAACTAAGGATATTTTGGAAGCAGCTACTTGGAGTTCAGTGCATACTTTCTCTAAGCATTATCACCTTCCTATCTACTCTAAGTCTAGGGCTGGTTTTGCCACAGCTGTTTTGCAAGGCATGTTGTCAGCTCCTACTTCTTTATGATTTGCCAGCCTCCCTTACCTCTGCTTTGGGATTCTACCCAATAGTAAGGACTGCAGCAATGGAAAACGAAGAACATAGTACAGTTTTGTACCTACCATAAATGTAGATGTTCGAGGATTCCATTGCTGCAGTCCAATTTACCTCCCTCCTTCCCTCTGTGTTTAGGGGTGGTTATGTAGGTGAGTTTACATGCTTATATTTTTGTATATATTCTTGTATATATTGTACATGTTTTTGGTGCAGGTATTTTGGGCCTTGTCTTTTTAGGGTCTTCTGACATCTGGGGCAAGAAAAGACTGAGGATATGACGTCGGTCATGCGCATTAGTACCCTGACGTACTGACGTCAGTCTAATGCGCCCTGACCGACGTCAGCCTTATACTCTGGTATTCGGGCCGACTGGACGCGGACTATACCCAATAGTAAGGACTGCAGCAATGGAATCCTCGAACATCTACATTTATGGTAGGTACAAAACTGTACTTTTCAATTTTTCAGTTGTGCTGGCTGTTGGCGTTTGGGAGTTCTACCATTCAGGTAGTCATCTTTTTGGGGATTGCTTAGGATTTTTCATCCTGGACATCGTTATTTTAGGATGCATGGCATCTACATCGCTTTCTTTTTAAAGGATTGACTTTTGGTCATCCTTTTTTGGTTTTGTTGGATTACCATGTTTATCTAAGTTAACAAGTGAGTATATTGGATGCATTAACGCTGTTGAGTTTATCGTTTGCGTTTACACGTGGTTGCAAGTGTTTTTTCCACCATCTTTCGGATTGGGATTTGTTTTTCAAGATCGTTGTGGTTTCCATACTGTTTTTGGACATATCAGGACTTCGAGGATCGATTTGGCCTTTTTGGACATTGTTTGGAACAACTTTTTAAGGGTCCTAATACATTTCAAACTTCATCTTTCCAGGTACTGTTCTTTACATCTATTTTTGGATTAATTTTCATTGGTAATTGTTTTACCATAATGAAGAAATTTTCTGTGACAATCATTTAACTGTCTGGATGGTGTTGTTAAGTCGGCTATGGGTGCATCCTTTGCACCCATCTATGCTGATCTTTTTATGGGCTACATGGAAGATATGATTTTATATGACCCTTTGCACAACATATATCTACCTGAGATTGATATATGGAGAAGATACCTGGACGACTGTTGGCTTATATGGAAAGGAGGTGAGGAATACCTCCAGGAATTTATTCAACATTTGAATGGGAACATCTGGGGTATCGAATTCACTGTGGAATATAATAGGAGTGCAATCAGTTATTTGGATGTCAATTTAATTCGACAGGAGGATAACACTCTTAGAACGTCCGTACACAGAAAATTCTCACAATATAATACCCTTCTACATGCTGATAGTTTTCATCCGAAACATATTATTCGGAACATACGAAATCACAGTTTGTGCGGATGAAAAGGATTTGTTCCTCAGTGGATGATCTTCAGAGTCATCAAATGGATCTAACCAAGAGATTTTTGTCCAGAGGTTATTCCACTCGTACTATTGAGTCAGCAGTCCAATTTAGTAATGCTAAATCCAGGGATTCTCTTCTCCAATACAATACTAAAACTCATAATGAGGAATCAGATGTATGTAGATTTGTCACCACTTATGGCAGGAATAGTGCCAATTTAGTAAATATTATTAATACTCACTGGAATATATTGAATTCTCATCCATTGTTGGAAGATTATCTGGGAGAACGATGTTATTTTTCCTATAGGAAAGGCAAAACTTTAGGGAATCTATTTTCACACTATAAAAAAACCAGGGTCATGGATCACACTCCAACTCGAAGAACACTTACTGGAGATAAACTTTCAGGCATTTATCCATGTGGACATTGCAGTTTTTGTAACTATATTTTCAAAACTACTTCTTTCACTAGTAGGAACACTGGACAAATATCGACATACAGTTTTTGGTAACTGCAGTTCAGACTGGATTATTTATCTTGCCACATGTACATGTCATGCATTTTATATTGGCCAAAGCGTCTAGACAGTTTCGTGTCAGGATCTCTGAACACCTTGGTGACATTAGAAACAGAAGATTAACTAATGCACTATATAGACATGTTATCAAACATCCCACTGCCAAATTTACATTCACCATCATTGATCATATCATAGGGAATCGATCTTTTAAAACAGGTTGGCATGATATCCTAAATACGAAAGAAAAAGGTGGATCATTAAACTTGGGGGCTTTTCCTCCTGGATTAAATGATAAATTATAATTTGTAATTAACCATCACTTGCATTACGTATATGTACTTATTTCTTATCAGGTTGCATTGCTTAGGTTTTGCATTTCAGCTCATTTTAGGATACTGTGGCTGGTATTCAACACCAGAATTCTTATAACCTGACTTTTGTTTCGGGTTTATTTTTGGGCATTTACCCTTTATTGTATGTTTTTTATTAAGTTTGTTTATTATCATTGATATACCAGTATACTGTGTCTCTTTGGATTTTTTCATTATAATCTGGAGATATGCATGCAACTTAGGCAAACTTTTTTGTTTACTGAACTATGTATTTTTCAATTACTTTTGCCTTGATTGTATTTTTCAATTACTTTTGCCTTGTTTGCATTTTTGACTTATCAGGAAGTGATGTCATAGAGATGCCTTAGAGAACATTATATAAGATGATGACTAAGTGCTTTTTGCTGACTATACTACTGATGAAAGCCTTGCTGCTGAAACCGGTCTAGTTTCAGTTTTATTAAACTACTTATGAACCTTCCTTGGTGCTGGCCTTTTTTCTGATTTTGGGTCTAACCTTTTTAAAACACTAAGACTTTCTACACAGCACAGTCAAAAAAGGTTCCCGAGCCATAACATAAAAACTCTGTTATAACACGACCCACAACTGCATATAGTAACACTATATCCATTGCCTCTACTGCTAAGCCCTTAAGGCAATCCAGTGCAAACCCAAAATTTCCTGGTCATTGCACACTGATGACCCCCTCACCAGACTTAGTAAGGAGAAAGTCACTGTTAGCTGCCTTTCCTAGGGCTAGGATCTGTCAAGTCACACAAGTGCTCAGGAACCACAGGTACCAGTATGACTCTTCCATAGTCCATATGGGTGTTATTGACCTGAGACATAAATCCCTTGACTCTATGAAGTGAGACATGATCGGGCTCACTGATTATGTGACTTAAAGTACTACACCAGTCAAACCCAACAATTGCCAGTCAATAAATGCGATATAACTGGTGAAAAATGAGTGTCCGGTTCCAAGGAAAGAGACAGAAAATACCAAAACTGTTGTTTATTAGTACATCAGGTACTGTACTAATAAACAACAGTTTTGGTATTTTCTGTCTCTTTCCTTGGAACCGGACACTCATTTTTCACCAGTTATATCGCATTTATTGACTGGCAATTATGTGACTTAGGCAGATATGAGTCTAGCACTGAGCAGCAAACTACCTTATCCAAGAATGATGCCGTGTTACCAACATAAAATAATTTATTTTAATAATTGGCTTAACTTCTGGTGTCAGTCCAAGGGGGGTGCAATATTTGATGACCTGGGAGGACATGGTTGACAGACCACACAGCTTTGCCAAGGATGGTCTGTACTTAACCCACTAGGCTTTCAGATATTGGCAAAGACCTTTTTCACCCCCATTGTGCCTTTTTTAGGCAGTACCAAACTGATAAACCTCTCAACTTAATTGAACCTACGATGGTGTATCTGAAGGAGGTGCTGCTCAATGCTAGAAATAATAACAAAAAACACCACACCCTCCAAGCCTTCATCTCCTTGGAGAGTGTACAAATCTGTGTAGTAACAGATACATGTTTTAAAGTCATGGAGAGTACCCTAAGAACTAAGGGTGTAGGGGTCTCATTCTATATTAAAAACAACCCCCCATCCAGACTGGTTAAATTGTATGACCCACTGGAACTCATACATGTGCAACTCACCTTTTACAGGGCCTCATACCATATCCTTGCAATCTGTATATCCCCCCTCTGTGTCCCAGGGAAGCCATACTACCTATCTCAGTGTACTACAGTCCCTCACCATCCACCCCAGTATGATCTTTATGGGAAATCTCAACTCCCTCCTATTTAGATTGGGAATTGTACATCACTTCTAATGCACAAGCCCAGAGATTTCTTAACTTTGTTAATGCCAACATCCTCGAACAGCTGGTCCTTTCTCCTTCCAGGGGTACCAACATCGTTGACCTTGTACTCCCAAACATGGAGGAGTGATGTTCTTCACTCAGTGTAATGCCCTCATTCATCAGATGACCAAGCCAGTATTGCTCGAAACAAAAATTAAATTCAAGGACCCAGTGAAACCAAAAACCATTAAGAACTATTCCAAAGCTAACCTCTCTCTCTACTAAGCGACATCTTGGCTAAATTCCAAGCACCCCTAAACCCAGTAAACACCATAGCATATGCTGACCTGTTTACAAAATCCCTGTACAGCCATATTGATAACTGTATAGAGCAAGCTGTGCCCACTCAGATTAAGAATAAGACAGACACAAAAGAGAAGCCATGTTAGAAGCAATGTTAATCAATCATACAATAAAAAAATCTTGGCCATTTGTAGGTGGAACAAAGCCCAACATACTAAACCCCTCCCTCGATAAATCTAAACAGGCAGTTAAGAAGGGTAATTAATACTTCAGAGGCTAAATTTGAAGAAAAAATAGCTTCTCAGGTAAAGGACAACCACAAAGGTTTCTACAGCTATGTCCGTAACCTCACAGGAAATACACAACAATTTGCAGAACTTGTTGTAAGTGGCATCACCCACACTGAACTGGAAGCCATTGCCAACCTTTTGGTTGACAGGTTCAGCTCAGACCCCCCCCCCACTCCCTCCGAAAGTCCAAAGGAAATGCCTCATACCATATTTCTCCCAACCATTAATAGGGAACAGGTCTTCAATGCATTTTCCAAGGCCAAAAACACTATCGATGGACCTCGATAACCTACTGGGATGCTTACTAAGCATGAAAAAATGACTTCTCTGGTCCACTTGAATCAGTTTTCAGCTGGAGTCTACAATCAGGTTTTGTGCCCAAGGAATGGAAGATGGCTACAGTTGTTTCTCTACACAGAGGAGGTCCGACCACCAATCTGGGTAGCTATAATCCCATAAGTCTGACCAGACACATATTTTAGGCCCTGGAAAAAGTCATCATGGACAAGATAAATGAGGGCATAGGTAACCTGCAATTTCTGGACCCATCACAGTTTGGCTTTGTTAGAGAAAGGTCATGCCTATTAAATCTGGTGGACTTTTTTTGAGAGGGTCACCAAAGCAATAGATGAGGGCAAGACTGCACACAGCTTACCTCAATCTGTCCAAGGCTTTTGATACAGTGCCCTATGCAGACAGGATAGACAAGCTCACTAAATTAGGTTTGAACCCTTTTATCACCCCCTGGATAGCCAACAGGCTCACTGATAGGACCCAGGAAGTCAAAATAGGTGAGGACATTTCCACTAAGACGGTCACTAGCAGAGTCCCCCAGATCCCAGTACTGGGCCCGCTTCATTTTAGGTTCATAGGTTCATACTAGGCTATCTGCCCTAGGGCATTTATAAGCCTAGCCAGAGTGTGTGTGGCTTTCACCACCCCTTAGGATGAGAATACTATACCCATTAGTTTGCTGTGCCTCTGTCCAGCAGTGATACAGAGATGATTCCCGGGGTAAACCTACGATCTCCCATCCACTCGTCAAGATTTCTCTTGAACAGAGTCAGTGAGGGGCTCTGCCTCACATGGACTGGGATTCTGTTCCATAGTGTAGGGAGTCTCTGGGTGATGAATCTGTTCCTCCAGCACGTCCTATTTATATCCGTGTTGAGGTTTAAGTCTCTTGCTCTCGTGGCTCTGGTGGATTTGGATTTTTGAGGTGGAGCATGTCCATTAATTCGGGTTGGACATGGCCTTGTATGTCAGGCACAGATCACCTCTGAGCAGACGGTATGCGACTGAATAGAGCTGGAGTTTCTTCAGTCGGGCATCATATGACATATGTTTGAGCCCCTTTATCCTTTTGGTGAGGAACTTTTGGGGTCTTTCCAACTGCTGCAGGTGTCGGGTAAGGTACATTCGAATGGGGCATTGTACTCAATCATTGGTCTGATAAGTGAAGAGTACAGGGGTACAATGACCTCTCCTGATCTGGATGTGAATCCCTTCATGATCAGGTGGGCAATGTAGAAGGTCTTCCTAACCACTTTGGCAATGTGAGTGTCAAAAGAGAGGTTACTGTCAACTTGGGTCCCCAGGTCCCTGATAACTTCTTCCGTGTTTAATGGATTACCACCTATGTGGTAATTAGGGTTACCTTGTTTTTCCCAAAGGGTATGACTATACATTTTTTGGCATTTAGCTTAAGGCCATGGCTCTGGCACCAGTTATCCGTTTCTATGAGACCTTTCTGGAGGATGTCTGTGTCTGATGGAGTGTCAATTATGGTGCCCAGTTTGCAGTCATCTGCAAATTTTGTCAGCCACAATCCCCATATGTTTGCCTGCACTTCAGAAAAATAAATGCTGAACAAGAGGGGTCCCAGGACTGAGCCCTGTGGGACACCGCTCATGACCGGCTTAGAGTCTGACATGGCACCAGCAACTCTAACCCTGTGTGTTCTGTCCTTGAGCCAGTTTGCAACCCATCTTGTGACATATGGGTTTACATCTAAGCTGGTGAGCTTTTCTATGATGCCCGAGTGGGGTATTGTGTCGAATGCTTTTGCTAGGTCAAGGTAGGCTGTGTGAACTGCCTTACCCTCATCAATGGCCTTAGTGACTGTTTGAAAAAGTCGACCAAGTTCAAGAGGCAGGATCTGCCCTTGACAAAGCCAAATTGGGTAGGATCCAGTGTCTGTAGGTCCCCAATGTCTTTATTTATGAGTTCCATTATGATCCTCTCCATAGCTTTGCAGACAAGGCTCGTCAAGCTTATGGGGCGGTAATTTCCAGGGTCCGTAGAAGCACCGCCTTTGTGGAGTGGGACCACAGTTGCCGTACGCCATTCTTTGGGTACGTATCCTGTAGTAAGGCTAAGATTAAACAGCAGCCTTATGTGTGGGTTTAGTTCCTCATTGAGTTCGTGTAGCACACAGCCGGGGACACCGTCCGGTCCCATTGATGCTGTGTTTTTTGCTTTAGAGAGAGCAGCTCTCACCTGGGCATCTGAGATGTTTGGGAGGCTAGACTCTGGTGGGATAGACATTTCTCCTTTTGGGGGGGTGGGAGGGGTATATTTTGGCATCTATTTCTCTGAAGTGGAAGCAAACACTAAAGATTTATGGTTGACTAAGTTTGCAAATGATTGCAAGCTGGGGGTTATTATCACTTCTCCTGCAGATACTAGCATTCTTCAAGAAGGCTTGTCTCTGACTAAGAAACTGTGCCAAAGCCATGGTCTTAAACTCAGTGCATAATTGTGCCCTTTGGGAAGTGTAATTACCATGTTGATAATACACCCATAAGAGTCAACCCAGTGGTAAGGGATCTGGGCATGCACGTAGACAGTAGCCTTACCTTTAACCACCATGTGGGCACAGTGTTGAGGAAATCCTTTTATTCTGTGCAACTTATAAGCAAGGGCATGGCATCTAGTTCCAAGAAAGTCATTATCCCTTTGTACTCTGCGCTTACCAGATCAGTCGTAGAGTACAGTGTTCCCTTCAATCTGTACCTGACCAGGTATATGCAGCAACTATAGCGACCTAAGAGGTTCCTTACAAAAAGAGTACAAGGCATAACAAACCTCCCTTATACAGTGGACCATAAAGCTCTTTCCCTCTACTAAGTCTTCTATAGATTGCTGAGTGGTGGTCTATGCCTGGCTTACAAGACATTTTCCGCAAACCTCAAACTTATGAATCTGCTACATATTCCTAAGTCAAACAGTACTAGAAGTACAAGGCCTAAGGACCTGAATTTTGTCTGTGACTTAAACAGAACATGCTGGAGAGACAGATATGTATCCCAGAGACTGTCTATCCTATACCATCCATGTGAAACTGAGTTCATCTGTTATCCAGTTTAAGTGAGACCTACACCAGTAGATGGGGAATAAGAAATTTATACTGGGCCTGCCACCCATGTCCCATATGGACAGAGGTAGCTTATAAATGCCGAGTTCAATGTCCTGTTTGGATGCATGGTGTCATTATTCTTTCGAGAACAGCTGGCTAGGCTTATAAAGTGCACCCGGGGTCATTAGTATAGTAACAGTCTATGAATCTGTGTAAAAAAAGGGAGAAGGATGTCGCTTTGTTGAGTAAGAAGGTGAGAGACTCAAACCTAAAGACTGTGATCCAAAACAGCTGGGAGAGAATACTAGAAGGCAAAAAGATGAATGGCCAATGTGAATTTTTCAGTAAGTAATAGATAGTAGACTGACAACCTCACAGGGCATGACTTAACTTTTTTTTTGTCAATAAACTTTTTATTGATTTATAAACAATACAATTTAGGAGTTGACTTAACATATACAACAACTTGGATTAAGCAAATTTGCAACTCATATAAGTATTAAAAAGAGATCAGAATAAAAATAACCTCACTCAATATGTACAATATATACAATAGGTAACCATAAAGTAAAAAAATAACTAAAAATACAGATTCTATGACTTAATAATATTCCAATTTTAGGTATAAAGAAATTTCTAAAACACCAGATCAGAGAAAGATTTAAGGTATTAAATATTAATAATACTCAAAACCTTCTCTAATACTAAATTTTTGAAAGCCATTTTTGGACTCTTAACCATGTTTTTGAGCAGCAATATATAAGTAAGCCATTTTTTGGAAAGTATCCCAATTCAGTTTGGTACGGTCAAGCCAGTTTTGAGTTATGTAAAGTTTTATTAAAGAGCAAATAAAAATAATAACTTGAGTGTCAAATTTGGAGAGATAAATTATCGGAATGTGAAGTATAGCAATTTCCCAAGACAGAGTAGATTTATGATACCCCATTCTTTGTAGTCTTACTTTCAAAGAGGTCCATAGTCTATAGGAAAAATGACAGTACCATAAAATATGTAGAAGGTCCGCATGGGGGTAAGAACAACATGTGCATGAAGAGGATTTATTAGGATTAAATTTATTTAATTTATAAGGAGTGTAATAAGCATCATTGTTAATCATTAATTGTGTGTACAGTAGTTTCTTAAATGGAATAAAATCCCTAGTATATCTGATAGCCAAAAGTTTTTGATTTTCAGTTATTTGAGAATTATATTTTAACCAGCTGTTTGAAAAAAGACAGTTCTGATCCAGCACTAGATTCTTTATTAATTTGTAGGATCTTGATATCATTTTACCTGATGAAGATAATGTTTTAATTATCGTATTTAGATTATTTAATTCATGTTCTATAAGTTCTGTAGGTTCATATTTACACACAATTACTTCTCTTAGTTGGCGTAATATTGTAGAATGACTCCAATTAACATTAAGAATTTTACGCAATTCTGTTAAGGATAATTCATTATATTTCAGGATATCCCAGACTTTCAAATTTTTTAATGAAGGATAATTTGTTAGATTAAAAGGAGAGTTATCTATCATTATATTAGGATTTAGATGAAGTGGCTGCAAAAGATGAGAATACTTATCTAGATTACATAATTTTAGTAGACCTTGAAAAGCTTTAATCTTTTGTTTGAGAAAAATAGAGATTTTACAGCTAATTTTCATCTCGAGAAATAAAAGGAATAGCTTCTGGATTTATATTTTTAGATATAATGTAATTGTACCAAATCTTAACCCATATAGGATAATTAATATCTTTACTATTTTTAAAATTAGAAATAGTTAAGAGCTTATTTGATGAAATAATTTGATAGTAAAGATAGAAGTTTGGCAATCCCAACCCACCTTTATCCTTAGAGTTTGATAATCTAGAATATGAGATGACTTTTTGCGAACTTAATTACTGCAGATATTGAATGGCAAGGAATGAACTCTGAGCTTTTTAGGGAAATAGGAGGATTTTTTCTTTTTTTTTATAGTTTGTTGTAATTATTTATTGAGACTAAATATGGTAATATAATTTGATGTTAGCCTTTGCCTTCCATACATAAAAACAACAGTGAGAGAGTTGTGCTAAGAGGGGAAGGGAAGATTTAGCCTTATGGAAGAGGGAGGTGGGAAAATGCAGGTATTTTACTGGTGACTGGGTTATTCCTTTATAGACTTGGTAATTAAGATTCAATAAATGGCCCCATCTAGATGAGTTCCTAGCTCTGTGGACCTTGGTGAATAAAAGGTGTGTTTCTATCATCCAGGAATGTCAGTGTGGGAGACAGTGGAACTTGCCATACCATTCAAGCCAAAAAAGATTTTGGTTATGCAAGAAGGCGAATAAAACTACTGACTGTTCAGTGACATGACAGAAGTGATACAGGAATTAAACTGATGCCAGATTAGGAATGTTAAAGTAATTAAAGACATGCTACCTTCTTACAGCTTAAAGCAGTTGATACAGTGAACATGCTTGGAAGGGCAGAAGAAAGAGCTACAGCATCTTATGATAGAAGGCAGTGTTGATGCATTGAAATTAATCCGGCCTTTATGTGGATTTCCTCAGTGGAAAGAGACATGTTTCAGAGTTCAGTGAGAAAGTTTGAAATAGAGGAAAAGATTAACGAGAGAACTCAAGAAGCACTTTATCTGTAAATTGACAAGAAAATCATGACCTTAATACAATTAAAAGCTAAGATCTTGGCTAGGTAATAGTAAAAAGTCATAATAGTATTAAGGGGTTTGGGGAGGAGGCTCCTGCATGTGATAGGCTGTATTTAGTGATAAGGGACTTCCTGGCTTGGTGGGGGTATCAGGGAGACTGAATCTCAGAGATGAGATTATGTGTTTTTATAGAGCTATATCTCATCTCAAGTCTGTTTGAATTGTTTAGGCAGCATGGCTGTGTTGTTTCATTTATATATAATTACATTTAGGTTTTTAACTGACATGTTATCCTTTGTCAAGTTGTGCATAGTTTGCATTCTGAAAAGCAAGCTGCAAGGAAAGTAAGGAAAAAACAGAGAGATAGGATATAGCTTTGTGTTCAGTGTGAGAGTTTGATCTTTATATTGAGGTAGTAAGTGTGGCAAGTAAAAGGTCTGGTAAAAAAGGATGTGTAAGGACCAGAGACATTACAACAATATGCTTAGTAGATTAGCTATATGGAATGTTAATAGCAACACTGACAGTCAGAAGGGGGTACAAAATAAGGGTTTACTTAAAGCAGTTTAGGGCACTGATACTGATGTTACAAGAATAAAGACAGGAACATGCGGATTTTATAAAGAAAGATTTCAAAGCATACCTCTCAACTGTCCACATTTTCACAGAATTTCCAGATTTTGTCTCATATTTGTGGTCTTTTTCCCATACAATTTGTGGTTTTCTGGCAAATCACTGAGCACTAAAATCACTAAATGACATCTATTTGGGTTTTAGACTTCATATTCTTCAGAAAATGTATGGTAACACAAATCCTGTTATTTTAGCAACTTTCCAAGTTTATAAGAGCAATATTTAAAATCTGTCCCTATTTTTTGGTCTTTGCCCCCCTCCCCCATTATTTTAGGCTTTGTCCAGATTTCTTCTGCTAAGAAGTTGAGAGGTATGCTTCAGAGAACCACGTAAAGTATAATATAAATAAGCTAGGAAAGGATGGGTAGTCATACTACCTGAGAAGGGTGCTTCTATAGCAGTAGAAGATGTAAAGCTGGATAATTAGGAAAGGTATGTGATGGTTAGAAATAAATGGTCTGGGCGTAGATTTACACTGGTAAATAAAGGAAATACTGAGGTAATCGATGTTCATCAAGGGATTATACTAATAGGAGGGACTGGAACATAGTAACAAATGCAAGGGATGTAGATGGGAGCCCCAGGAGCACTGATATTACCTCTGAAGAATGATATTTACGTAGCTATATGAAGATATTTGGCCATGTGGATGTAGGAAGAGGATTTAATAGCAAAGAGGTATTCACATTTTACTGTGATACCATAGTAATTAGTCAGGAATAGATGGAATATATGTGTCACAAGAACATGAATATCTGATATGGAGAGATCCAACTCATCCAAAAATACTATCAGACCATGCGCCAGTTTTTGTAGAATTCAAAGTTTAAGTAATTGACAATATCAACAGGAGTTCACATTTCCTCCTTTATTGTTTTGTACAGGAAGGTTATAAACAAAGAGCAGGAATCAGATATTAGAGAGGTTAG
Source organism: Protopterus annectens (assembly GCF_019279795.1). Lineage (NCBI taxonomy): Eukaryota > Metazoa > Chordata > Ceratodontiformes > Protopteridae > Protopterus > Protopterus annectens. Next base: position 810,492,350 of record NC_056746.1, read on the forward strand.
ATGGAGATATTGGGGAATTGGAACAGTGGTTGGATAATTTAAAGGCCAGACATAAAGAAATGATAATAAATGTTGAACAAAAAAATAGGAAGATTATGAATAGTTAAAGCAACGAAGGTTGTCAGAAATAAGAGAACTACAGGCAAAGGGTATGAATTTAAGTGAGCTGGAAAGAATAGAGATGCACAGTGTACAAGACATGGTGAGTAAGTATTTGTAGTTTCTGTTGAGAGGAAAAAGATAGCTGTAAAACAAATTTAATTTGAAAACATGCCTAAAATGCAAAAACGGCTTGCTCAAAAATGTAGGCAATAGGGTGCCAATATGTATGTATTTAAAATAAGGGATAGTAAAATAAGATTCTACAAGAATATATCCAGAAGGATGATTTGGGATGAGAATTTAAATTTTGGAATTTTGTGAATGGTCTGGAATTTTGAAAACTTTAAGCTGGATAGGGAGCAATTGATTGTGCCTGCTGTAGATTAATTCCCCATAGAAATTTAGAAGGAGGGTGATAAAGAAGTAATACAACTTTAGCATGGGTTGCTTAATAATCTACAATATCAGACATTTCTTGAATCATAGAAGGCTGTGATAAGTAATTCTTATGGAAGGGAAGTAAACGACCCAGTTAATACAGCATCCTAAATCATGACTGTAAACTGTTTATAGCAGGCCTGCAAGTAGATTGGCTAGAAGTTTACCAAATCTTATAAATCCTGATCATTGTGGATTTGTGTCAGATATCAAACATTTGATAATATTATCAAAACTAATTTAATACACTAGGAGGCAGAGGAATTAATTACCTTAATATTATTGATTAGCCTAGATGCAGAGAAAGCATTTGACTGAGTGCGCTGGGCATATCTATGGAAATAAATGAGGAAAGTGGGTGTTCTAGAACAATTCATATTATTAGTCAAGGCTGTCTATGTAAAGTCAACAGCAACAATTAAGCTAGGAAGGCGGTTAACACTGGAATTTAAGATTGGAACAGGTACAAGACAAGGGTGTTCCCTTTCATCTTTGCTATTTGCTTTATTCGTAGAGCCCCTCACTCAAAAAGTAAGGCAGGAGAATACTCAAAGATTTAAGTGGAATGGTAGATAGAAAATTTGGCTGTATTTGCAGATGATGTAATAATAATAATTTCTTAACTAATCCAGAAAGAGATATCCCTCATCTTTTCAAAATGTTAAGACAGTTTGCAGTAATGTCTGACTACAAAATGAATGAAAACAAAACTAAAGGTATATGAGTAAAATACTCACCAACACAAATGAGTGCGCAAACATCCTTACCTATGGGGACATTATAAAATGAAGTATTTGGACATATGGATCACTAGGAAAGCTCAGGACTTCCGTAAGGAAACAGGGGGAAAGATATTCCAAATGGCTAAAAAAATGGAAAACTGTGACTCTTGACCTTAATTAAGAATTAAAGCTATAAAGATGTTTTTAGTCCCATTGATTCTATATGCAGGATAAGCTTTCATTGGTTAAATTGTTTGAGTGATACTTAAATACACAGTGAATTTCTGGGCCTTTTTCTTTCTCTGAAATGATGTCAAGTCTGCACTGCTGGTGATTCTGTGCTAATTTTTATCTCCCACCCCTCCTTCGTTGATCTTCTTTTTAAACCTTGTGATTTTAAGTTGCCCACCCCTACTGTAAACTGAGCATAATAAAGTTCTTCCTTTTCTTCACTGCTGTTGATATCTTGAATTATTTGCCTTTCCTTCTGATTATATTGAAAAACTACATTTTGTCTCTCATTGTCTGTTCTAATAATTTACTTGCACTGAATTCATTATTTAGCTAGCTGTTGGATAAAATAGTGTATGTTTACACTCTAACAAGCACTTGGTTTTACATCAGGAGATCAGTGGATTTTCCATCTAGTGCACTGGGAGGTACCCTGGTGTGTTTAGGTTGGGGAAACACTTTAGGGTTTTTTATGTAGTTTTATTGACAGGAGGGCTTATTAATCACCTTATCTTGTTTTTAGTACCTTTATAAATTCTGTACAGTTGAGTGGCTCTTGACTCATGTACACAAGGTGAAGACTTTTATTGAATAATCACACTTGTATAAGCTGTTTAAAGTACACTGCTGTATCCGTATCTTTAAGTTTGCTCATGGTAGCATTTCATATTTTTTAAGTTTGTGGTAGTGTTCCACTCCAGACACTCCTTGACTGTGCTTTTACATTAGGAGGATTGGGATTATTCATCTAGTGGCGGTAGGTGTTTACTTGGTCTGTCTGAGCTGGGAAACGCACAACAGGACTCTTAAGTATCTTTTTGCACTTCTCTGTAGTTAAGCAGTTTCAAAAGAAAACTGTACTGTCTGCAGCTGCTTTTAAGTAGTTAATTGCACTTTGTTACATTGTATCTTTTAGTTGTAGGGCTACTGTAGGTAGTCTGTGTGGTCTTGTTACAGTGGGGCTCCAAACCAGCTATTCTACATTAAGTAGATGTTTTCTGCACCCTTGTGGCGGACGTGTGTTGATCTAACCTGTCTGAGTTGGAGATTGCTAATGGAAGGTTGTTGTGTGCTTTTCTGATTGGTAGTTACCTTAAAACTTGTTTCTGTTTGCTTGCATTTAAGCCTTGCTTTTGCGTGGTGATGTTCCTCAAGTAGATACAAAAGACTAGAAGCTCATTTTTCCCTAAACAGCTCTGAGTAAAACCCTGCCAAGCTCTTCTGCTGCTGTAGGATCACCTCAGTTGTGCACTGAGCAGCATTTCCTTATTGATCAACCTTAGCCTACACAAAGTATAGGTTCCTCTTGTAGTCTCGGTGGTACCAGCGCAGTCTTGTCAAATTAACCCATTCCCTTCCCTAATAAAATTTACAGTAAGAGCCTGCTATCATGGATGGACAGTTTCCCATCATCTGTCTGGCCAGCCTGATAGACATGAGCATCCTGAGGCAATGTACCAATTGTCTAATTTATACTGACAGCCATTTACTCCTAAAACAATAAATACTTTATGTGAGAGATGTAGTTGCAATATGAAATGGGTCTATATTAGAACAACGAATAATTATAATGTCGAATGCTCTAAAAAGCGAAAATGCCGGACCTTGCAGCATCCCACAATAACTAGTTCGGGGTCTGGCATTTTCGCTCTTTAAAGCATTAGACATTTTAATTATTCGTTGTTCTAATATAGATCCTATGAATTTGGGGCAAGACTCTCACATAAGGACAAAATTAAATGCCAAACAGATTGTCAGCACACACGCACACTTCCCACACTAAATAAAGACACAACACATAAACCCACATATGTGGAGGTGCTCACTATTAACTTACCAAAAAACTAGAGGCCTCCCAAACAGAAAAATGTTACACACATTCAATGCAAAAAAACAACCACAACACATAACACACATACCATTGTCTCAACAAGTAAGCCCATAAGGCGTAACACCACAAAACCTAATGTACTGGTCATAGGTGACTCCATTGTGAGACACACATATGTTCCCCTTGTCAGGCTGGATAAGGAGCAGGCTCTAGTTAGCTGCCTTTCAGGTGCCAGGATCCATCAAGTCACTCAAGCAGTCAAGTCCGTCAACCACAAGTACCATTATAACTCTGTCATAGTCCATGTGGGGGTGAATGACTTGAGATGTACCTCACTGGACTATATGTAGGGAGACGTGACTCACAGGCAGGTATAAGCCTAGCCTTAAGCACCATTCTACCTTCTCCAAGGATGATGCCACAGTAAAAACAAAAAATTATTGACTTTAACAATTGGCTTAGCTTTTGGTGCCAGTCCAAGGGGTTCCAATATCTGACAGCCTGAGAAGACATGGCTGGCAGGCCACACTGCTTTGCTAGAGATGGACTGCAGTTGTGTCCTGTAGGCTTTCGGATACTGGCAAAGGCATTGGCCACCCCTGCTGTGCCTTTTTTAGGCCATGTCAAAATAACCAAACTCCCAGCATAACAAAATCCTGTCTAGATAAACTCAGAGTATTGAAGCTTAATGCTAGGAGTCATAACAAGAAACTGCACTCTCTGGAAGCACTCATCACTTTGGAAGATGCTGATATCTTTGCAGTCACCAAGCCATAGTTCAAAGGTGCAGAAAGCACTCTGGCCATGCAGGGCTACATTTCCTTCCATGTGTTCAGAGCGCAAAAGACCACAAACTGAGTGTGAAATTTAACCTGCTTCATTTATTTTGTATTTTGGCTTTTGCCACCTAGTCACATGATCTACTTTAGGTATAAAAGGCTGCTTGTGTGTCTTTCAACTTATTCTGATGAAGTCAGCTGATTAGATTGATGAAAGCGCTTAACTTGTGTTTTGTACGAATAAACTCTTGATCCGTTGGGATTTTCGTGTCTGTGGATTCTTTCCTTTTTGAATGTGAAAACCAAAGGAGGAAGTGTATCCATCTTCATTAAGAATAAGTACACCTTGAGACTGGTCAAACAGTGTGACTCTCTTGAGCTACTCCATATCCAGTTAACTATAGGCAAAGCCCCCTACCACATTATAGTTAACAGTAGGCCCCGCACCATGAATCAAGAAAAGCATACTACATACCTGGACTTACTGAAGTCATTTGCCATACAGCCCAACTCCTTACTCATGGGTGATTTTAATTATCCTACTATTGACTACATGACCACAAATGTGCTGCCTCAGAGGTTCTTGGACTTTGTCAATGCAAATGCTGTGGAACAGCTAGTCAGTGCACCCACAAGAGGCTCAAATGTCTGGAACATAGTACTCACTAACATGGGAGAGCATTGCACCCCCCAGATGTCCTCTTTGGGAAGATCGGACCATAAATCAGTTATATTTGATGTAATTATAAGACCAGATACCCCATCAAGCTCAAAAATGCTTAAGAATTTTTCTACAACAAATTACCTCCTACTAAGTGATGATATAAGAAGTTTCAAAGCCCCCTCGAACATAGATAACATGGATTCCTATACAGAGGTGTACACAAATTCCCTGTATAACCACTTACATAGTTGTATAGAATTGGCTGTACCTGACCGGATTAAAACCAGGTCTTCCGGAAAAAACAAGCTACAGATGGATCCCTAGTATAAACAGATTGTACAAGAAGAGAAAGAAACTGATGTCCAAGAACAATAGTGAACTGGCTCAACAGAGGAAGAAATCCCTCTCTAGCTTAAACAAACAAATTAGAGGTCTTGTCAAGTCTTCCAAAGGTAATTATGAAACAAAAATATCTTCCCTAGCTAAGGATAATTATAAGGCATTCTTTATCTACATCCAAAATCTAAAAGGAAATACCCAGCTATGCAATAAACTAGTTATGAATGGCACCACCCATACTGAACAGAAGGTAATAGCCAACCTGATTGCTGACAGATTTGAAGAAAACTTCACCCCCTCCCCGTGCCCTGCAGTCATCCCCCAAAGTATACCTGCCACCATTCCTCAGCCTGTTATCTCAAGACAGCATGCCATGTTGGCGCTCTGCAATTCCATAAATACATCATCAGTAGCACCAGACAACATCCCAGGTTGCCTTTTAAACAACTTAAAACATGACCTAGCAGACCCACTTGGATCCCTGTTTAACTACTGCCTGAGAACTGGCTATGTTCCAGCAGACTGGAGGACACTAACTGTAATCCCTCTCATTACACTGAAAGCTTACAATGCTGAATTTCAGAATACCAAATGGCAGTACTTTAAGGTAAGTAAAAGCTATATGCCCTTTTCCCCACTATAGTGTGATCCCAGAGTTAGTATATATAGTTTAGGGGGGCACAGCCACCCACATCAGGGGGTGTGGGGGCATAGCCTTCCACCTAGTTTGATTTTTATATTGTCCGGTTTCTGTTTAGTAAGTAGTTTTTAATTTTTGGAAAGAGTTAGTTGTTGGCATTGTAAGTGTGCATTTTTTTCTTTTATAGTTTTCATTTGGTTTGAGGAATTGGTGGTATTTGCATTGTTTATTTAGTATCGTGAATCTAGGTTTTGTGAATGTTAATGTTATCTGATGAAATGTTTGGTATTCATGGATTTGTGTATTTTTTTGTTATGTTAAGCAATTCACAGGTGAGGGGAAACACACATCATGTCTCTGGCTTAAAATTCAGTATTTTGAAATTCAGCATTGTATGCTTTCAGTATAATGAAACTCAGTCAAATTAATTTCAGTATTTTGAGTTTTCAGTCACGTGAACTAGACCCATGTAAACACATTTGGCTACTAATGATATATTTATGGTTATTCTAACATTTGCAGTAAATCAGTACAGAACATTAGAGAAGTAAAATGTAAGGCAGGCATGTGCTTTTTATCTGAAATGTATGACTTGAGTTAAAAGAAGCAGGTGTTAGTGTCCTAATGCATACTTGCTTTCTGTTGCAGTATAGTGACAGATGCTAGTTAGTGTTGCTGTATCTGGGCATTCTTACGTATATACTGGTCTGCAGGTAGGTCATCATATCATCAGCCAGAAGGAAAATGTTGGTTACCAAAAGAGACAGTAGAGGTATGCAGTGGTATGGAGTACGTCTAGTGTTAAGGAGGGAGACTGTCACCTGACATCTCCATACTCCTTGTTAGAAGAAGTGACATAGCACAACTTAATCATTACACAACCTCAAATGCAAAATAATGGATTTTGTAGTAGGCATGTTATATTTGTGACTACAAACTCAGCTGGTTTGACCAGATATTGTGTAACGACTGATGTAGAGGGGGCACATGGTTATGGAAAGGACTGGAGAAGGTTCATTAAACAACCAGTGGTGTATCACTTATAATGGATGTGGGTGTCACAGTTGCCCATCATTCCTCTGTATGGGTAAGATGGCAAGCAATCTGCCAGTCAGATGGTGTACATTTGATTCAAAAAGGTCTTGTACAATTCCTAAGTGGCCTGAGAGACAGTTCCTAATGTGACAAGAGATGTGCAGTAAAATAATGTCCATGGCTATAAAAAAATGTTTAGTTCTATTCTTCGCTTTTTATTTCCCAAGCTACATACCCTTTCTGAGTCATTGTTTGTAAGGGTGCATATGATGACAAAGGCATGGTATTTTATATATATATATATATATATATATATATATATATATACTGTTATGTGAACATCATTATATCTTTGATGGAATGTTCTTGAGTAATTAAAAAGCATTTGAAGATGGTTATGAAAATGATAAAATATTTACATATTTTTGTAAATAATTGAAGTAAGGTGATAAAGACTATAATATTGCAGGAATTTTATGTTGTGCAAGGGAGCTGTACATGTTCTCAGGCCAGTGAATACAATGGATGTTGAAGAAAAATGACATTAAACATTCATAGGTAACAAAAACACAATCTGACATAGAAGAAAAATGATACTAAACATACCTGTGTAAGATAAAACAGAGACTGGCATATAACAGTTTACTTGATGTAACCCACACTGACTAATATATCTTGAACTGTAAGTCATGTGTTAGGATGCAAGGCATCATCTGAAAGCTGACACTAATTGGCCGGTATCCTAAAAATGTCACTATAGAGTGTACAAGGCTTGATTTATTAAAGAGTCTATCTAGAAAGTTATATAAGTTGTGGAATAGTTCATAAATTCGCATTACTAAATTATAAACTGAGTGTGATGCTGTCATGTTATGGGTTCTGGGCTTGCAGTGTGTGTTAGAAAACTAATGATAGTGAACACACTTGGGGGCATAGCAAAACATAACCATTTAATTGAGGTACAGTGTATTAATGTTAACATCATTTTAATATCGGCACCAATATCTCAAAAAAGGTATACCATGGTTTTGGAAACAAGGTGGCATTTGCGCACTGACAGGATATGGTAGGGAGACTCACTGGAGACATCACTGTGGATGCACAGGGCTTAATTTAATGACAGATGTTTTCAAGAGATTATGACATTTTTAACATTTTACATGTTTATCGTAGTGGTGTGGATACTGTTATGCTGGGTGCACCCAAGTAATCAGTGGGCGCTAGAAGAAAAATAATGCTAGTAACTAGTCACACTTCGGTAAAGCACACAGAGGCACTGACATAGCTTTTTGTTTTAGGTACACTGTATTAATAATAATTGTATTCTAATATTAAATCTAATGTGTCAGGAATGGTAGATCTTTATCAGTGCAGCATTGACGTAGTAGCCTAAGCTATATGGAACTTCTTGCCAAGGATCGGCCCAGCTGGCCAGCTTTCTGAGCCTTAGGGCACCTTCCATGCATCCTAGACACTGCACCGCACAAGGACAGTGATATAAAATCAGTGGCTAGGGCACCAAAACTTCAGAACTTTCTTGACACCAAAGAGTGTTCTCCTCTGTAGGCTTGGTGATCAACTCACAGCTAGTGCTTCTACAAGGTTGGGTTGATTAGCACCCCAGTAGGGATTACATTCCACTTTAGAAATTTCTATGAAGAAAAGTATTTTTTAGCCAAAAATTATGTCTGAGGCTTTTTAGTGGTTGTCACTAAAAATTTTACCACAAAGTTTATTTTGAGTTATTGTTCCCTGAGTGGAATCCCTGGAAAATGTGTATTTTATAAAACCAAAAACAAACACCAGGGCCTAAAGACAATTAATAAAACATTTACTGGTAAAAAAAAAGTTTTTAGTATACGGTTTCATCAAACCATATAATGGATTTCTTCAGAATAACTACCAATTTAAAAAACAAGGTTTCATTAACAAAACTTAAATCTTGTGACTAAGTTACATGGTAATCATAATGGCATTATAAAATATCGCCATTTAAAACAACAAACACTTATTGTATAAAATAAATAATAAAAAAGGAAACTGTTTCAAATACTTCATACAACCTTTTTCAACCTTCTGTTTTACAATACTGGGTTGACTAAAATAGTGGGTGTTAAACCTTTTTTTTATTTCTTATAAAAAGAATGCAGGTATTAAGGAGATTTTACAATATGACAATATCATGATCAACAATAGTTTTATCCATAATGATAGGGGGGTACTTATAAATGTGGCAGTTGTGAAGTCTGTTTTATTTTAGATGGACCAAGTATTCATTTTGAACATCTAAACAGAACCTCAAGGCTAGTTTATGCAGCTAAGTGCTTGTACATAATCCTTTACATTTACAAGGGATGATTTCAAAAATCTTTTAAGAATTAGAGAAGCCAAGTGGCAGCTACGGTTGGGGTCAGATCAGAACCCCATTTTTGAACAGGATAGTCAATGTTAAAATGTACGTTGAAAAAAGAACACTGAAAGTTTGTCAGTGGGTCCTGTTTGTTTTTGGTTTTGTCAGTTAAATAATTCCAGACTGGATTATGTTTCATTAGTTTTGGAGTTTATTTTGTATAAAGAAGACATGAACTTTACCTCAATTTTTAATGTGAGGGGCTTGGACTTTTGGATTTTAGAATATCATTAAAATATTTTACCACAAAATGTTAAATTCCAGTCAGAGAAGTTTACCATTTCTGCTAAGCTCCGTTAAATGCTTGTCAGACAATTTTTTCAGGTTTTCTTGTAACTTTGGATTTAAGATGCTTACTCTCCCATTCCAGTCATTAAAGATTTCAGACACTTTTTGCATGGCTTACTATTGAAATGTTGACATTCGTAACTCATTCAAGTATTCTTCCAGTTAACACCTATAGCGCCTTGTGGTGTTCAGACTTCTTTGGGGTCTGTCATCCTTAACTGAGTCTTTACAAATAAATAACAAGCAGTATTTGAAAGTGCAAGGTGTTAATCTCAGATGTTAAATTTCCCTCATTATTCATGTTTTCATACTTGTGTTCATATTTTGATAATTGAGAGACTTACATATCATTGAGAGGCATAGTGTGAAATACCCTAGTGGAAGAAAGAGAAGTACATTGTCAGTTTCCAGTTACAGTACACTATACTGACATGGCAGTTACTTGCTAGTAACTGTGAAAATATTAAATATTTCCACATGGACTTAATACTTCTAAACATAGGTAGCTTAAAAACTATTGCATGGCAAGAGGTGAAACCTTAAATGATGAAGAAGAAAACTGTAATTCGTATTTGTACTCTAAACTGCGCATCTTGAGAGATAGTCAGGGTTATTTATATTGCTAATTATACAAATAAAATAATTCTTAATATTTATGTAAATTTCTTAGTAAGCAAGCATATAGAAATGAAGCCTACACATAGAAACAAACATTTTCCTCTTAATGAAAGCTTAGGTCCAGCTAACGAAAGTAAGTTTACAAAATAAATTTAGGTTATACAGTTTCTAAGAAATGACAATTCGTTTGTTTATGAAATATCAGATAAAAATATAATATGTTATAGCATTGATGTAAAGAATGACTATATTGACTGTTTCCATGCAAAGAAGACTTTTTTACTGGTAGCATGTTGTTTGTATCATTTTAATAGCTTTTAGTGTTCACATCATTTTTACATTCCATTGTGTTGTTTTTAAGTTGATTTTCCAGAAAATGCTTTTGAAAGTAACAATGTATGTAGGCTGCTAGAGGCGTGACTTCCTCATCACTTGGGTGTTAATGCCAAGTGCTGACATGCTGGAGGAAAAAAATTACCAGAAGTGCAGGAGAAGAGTGAGTCTCAAACATCACTCTTCTCCTTTAATCTTATATTTTACCTGGGGAGCTAAACCCCCCTTACAACACCCAAACTTTATGTGTTTCTATTTTAAACCCAGCTGGGCCAAAGACTGTAGCTTAATTCACAGTTGTGGCTGAATTGCATACCAAATTTGTAACTTAATCATTTATTATTGTATTTTTTCCATAAACAGTGTTACTGGTAAATTTTTTCATTGTCTTGTGCCTTAAACTGTAGTAGTGAGAGAATTGTCTCTGCTCCAGTTTGTGCTTCAGTTATTTTATCTTCTGCTTATCATTTACATGCTGGCATTCTGTGTATGCCCCAACCTCCTCTAACTCATTAAGCGTAAGTTTCTGAAGGAGCTCTGATATTGCTTTTGTTTGATTGGTAACCACTGTAGCTAATCTGCTTGTTCCTTCAAATTTCCCAACCCCCACCCTTTTGCTGTTGTTGCTTCATAAGGCTGGGTCTCTGTCCTCCACCCCTTATGATTATCTGATTTCCATAGTCCCTCCCTCACCTATTTTATTGCTATTGACTGCTGTATAAGCTATTTATATACTCTTCCCACCTATTTTTTCCATAGATCCATGATACTGAGTGCCCACTGAGCAAACCAGTATTATTCATGAATAAACCTCCTTTACTACATAGTCCTGTTCATTTTCCTGGAGCTCAGCAAAGCTTGTAGTCCTAGCCTGCATTCCAGAAATGTATTACTTGTATCCAGTGCCATCCAGGCAAAGTTAAGTACCTTTGATTGCTAAGTCACGCTTACATTATTTTGAGTGACCATTTTTTTACTGATTTTACGTGTGCATCTCACTGAATTAAAAAATAAATAAATAAAATTGCTCTTCCTCTCACTGTTACCATCTTGAAATTACCTTCAACAAGGAATTTCCAGCTAGTTGTTTAAGTGGTTTGTGTTAGCACTGCACTTGTGGGTCTCTTCAACAGTGTTTTACATTGAGGGGTGGGTTCATTCATCCTGTGGCAGGAGGTGATTGCCTAGTCCATCTCACTTGGTAAATACACAAAACGATTCTTAATGTGATCATTTTATTGGCCAGAGGGCTTTTTATATAGTTTTCTTTTTTTTCTGTGCTGCTGTAAATTCTGGATGTTTGTGTGGATTAGCAGTGCCATGTACAGTAACAAATACTTAGAAAGCAAATTTAATCTGTAGAACGGTCCGTAAAACTATAACCTGTATAGCAGTGGTATAGTGCAAATATCTTGTGTGCTAAGAGCAGCTAGTTGGGACTCAAGTGGCAATGCCTGCAGATTAATGTTTACACAATACTGAATTCTACTTAAAGTTAGTAGATTTTAGTTATGTTGGGTTTAATCTGCTTCAATAAAGCACCCTTATTAGTCTTCACAAAGTACCCTTAATAGCCTTCTAACCCCAATAGACCACCCCCTTGTAGCTCACAAATCAAAGGATTGACCAGTATGGATATGCAATTTTCTAGCTTCTCTGTAGTTAACCTGGTGGATATGGGCATGTTGAAACAATGTAACAATTGTCTCATGTTTACTGAGAATGACTTAATCCTTAAAGAATCAGGCACAGCATGTGACACTGGAGGCTAAACTCTTGCATACAAGTTCACGTCAGGTTGTCAAAACCACACACACGTAAACCAAAGTATGCTGAGGCACTTTAAAGCTTTCTTCCTAACCAAAGATCATCTAAACCACCCGCTGTCAAAGTTATATTACAGCAAGCTCAAAGACGCTCAGAAAACACAACACCTAACACCACATGTACTGTCACTGTCAGTGGAGCCCCAAACGGCAAGCAAATGCATTTCCCAGGATACGCCAAGTCACACATGCACTCAAGTCATTACGCCACAGGTACCAGTATGATTTCATCATATTCAATATAAGTGTAAATGACCTGAGATTAACCTCTCTGGACTGTATGCAGAGAGACATTATGGACCTTTCAGACTGTGTCTCAGGCTAGTATGAGCCTGGCAGTGAGCAGCATATTGCCATCACTGAGGATGATGCCGCAATATGAGCAAGAAAAGATTGATTTTTAACAACTGGCTGTTTTTCTGGTGTCATTCTAAGGGGATCCAATACTTGTCAGTTTGGGAGGATGTAGTCAACAGTCTATGTTGGTTTGCCAAGGATGGTCTGCACCTTTCTCCTCTAAGCTTTTGAATACTGGCTAAGGCATTGTCTGGCACATGGTGCCTTATTTTGGCAATGGCAAATTGACAAACCTATTAACATACCAAAATCAATTCAACAAAACCCCAACGTGTTACTGTTCAATGCCAGTAGCCTAAATAAAAAAAACTACACTCCTTCCAAGCCCTCCACATTCAGGGATATAGATATTTGTGCAGTTAATGAGATATGTTGTAAAGCAGCAGAGAGTACGCCAGCAGTGCAAGGTTTTAGTGCTTCCACATTTCTAAAATAACGGTAGCTGCACAGACAAGGGCTAAAGGTGGAGGTGTGTCAATATACATCAATAGCAAGCATACATGTAGAGTAGTCAAACAAGGTGACATGCTGGAGTTCCTTCACATGCAGCTCATCATAGACAAAATCCTGTACTATATCTTAGCCAGCTATAGGTCAGCCTCCATGTCCCAAGAAGCTCATGGACCTACTGGAGACACTTACCATTCAATCTAAAATCCTATTCATAGGAGACTTTAATTACCCCTTGTGATGCCCTACCACTAGACCAGTAGTCAAGGAGCCTCAATCCTCACCACAAGTATGCACATAGTATTTCCAGATGCAGCTTTCTGGATCTAGTGCAATTTCCCTTAACAGCACACATTGACCACAGTCAGTCCGGGGCTGTTTTTTCCCCTATTTCTCCCGATCCTTAGTAAGACTCCCCACTAGCACAGCTATAGGGTTGAGATCTCTGCTGAGTGGCCAAGCCAAGACCTCCAGCACCCTCTATGTACAACCAGTGCTTCATGGCCCAAGTAGCTGATATATACACACACACACACACACACACACACACACACACACACACACACACACACACACACACACACACTCTTTGAGGTTTGATTTATACACACACACACACACAAGAGCAAGGCTATTAGAAGTGGTCTACACAGTGTCACCAAATAAATATGCACATACTCTCAGAACTTAAATATCTCTACACAGATAAGCCACAATGAAAGGTTTAAATATATTTAATAATAAATAAAAGAACAAGACAATATTAAATATATTTACAGTGACATCAGAGTTCAAAATCACAGGGAGTATTTAAAACAACATTGCAGGACAGTCTCAAATAAATAAAAACTTCTATACTATGCTTCACTATATTCCCGACCAAATCAAAGAGAATTACTATACCTTAGTTAACTTAATTACTGTAGAGCACGACAGATGTGGTGAATGTATCTTGTAGTTGTTGTCAGGTCCAAAACAGAATACAGAATGCTGTGTCTCACTAAGAAACTTCTCAATATAATATCTAACCCTCATTGCCGAAGCTGGCAGTATTTACATCTACCTGTACAAATAGCCAGACAAGGGCTTTTGCTCAGTTCTGTGCAACTGTTGGAAGTCATGACACAATAAAAGACTTCCAAGACAGTACAGAAAGCTTCCTGGTACAGACCTTTTGTCTGTATTGAGAACTGAAAGATACCATCTTTATGGCCTAGGCCCGTAAAGTGTTTTAATTTCAGATATTTTTCTAAAGTTTGCTGGACTGAGGTTAACCTCCTGTATTCCAGTTTCCACTGTTAGAATGTATTCATTTAAACAGTTACAATAGTGCATGTACATTTCTGCTTTATTCCAGTAGGGCACACTGTGGATTCATTTCAAGCACTTTGCAAAAACCTTTTTCAACACACGTCTGTACCTACAAGTTTGATATACACATGACTTACAGTTCTAATACAGTTGTAACCCAAGCATCTTATATGGATCATTTTAATATTCACAAATAACATATTAATTATTTACAAAATTCCAGATGGCTGTGTTGCCAGCATCTCCCTTTGTCACACCCCTCTATAGATTGGGAATGTTACACTGCCTCAAATCTACAGGCGCAGAGATTCTTGGACTTCATAAATACAAACACCCTCAGTCAAATAGTGAGTATGCTCACTAGAGGCTCCAACATATTGGACCTCGTGCTCACAAATATGGGAAAACGCTGCACCCCCCCCCCCCTTGTGTCTTGTCCTGCCTGCTAAGGTCCAACCATAAATCTGCCTCTTTCAAAATCAACTCCATAATCCCATTAAAACCAGTAATAATTAGGAACTATTCCAAGGAAAAGTACCGGTTATTAAGTGATGGTTTGTCAAATTTCATTGCCCCTCCAAATCCCAGGAACAGACCAGCCTATACTGAATTGTCATCAGGAGCTCTGTACAACCATGTCAGTAGCTGCATAGAGGCTGTTGTGCCTACCAGAAGTAAGCCCAGAACTAGCCCCAGAAACAAATTGCCCTGGCGGCATCCCAAATTAAAAAGGATATACAACAAAATGAAAAAATAAATTGTAACAGACATCAGGAATGGTAATTCCCATAAAATTAAAAGCTCTCTCATCATAGTAAGTAGGCAACTAAGAGGTCTAATTAGGTCAAGCAAAGCCAACTTTGAGATTAAGATATCCTTCCAGGTGAAAGATAACCATAAGGCCTTATACAGCTATGTCAGAAACCTCAAGGGCAGAACACAGCAATATGTTGAACTGGTTGTTAATGGTGCCACATTCACCAAGCCTAGTAAAATAATGAACCTGTTAGTGGAAACATTCAGTTCCATCTTTACCCGCCTCTCACCCCCAACCATCTCTCCATATTACCCTCAAACATAACCCCTGCAACTATTACTGGATGCACTCACTAAAGCCAAGAACATGGCCACAATGGGCCCAAATAACATCCCAGGATGCCTCTAAAATATGACTTATCAGGACCCTGGAGTCATTATGTAACTATAATCTTAATGTGAATGTAGGACTGTGACAGTAATCCCACTTCATAGGGGGCTCTTCAACAGATCCTAGAAACTACTGACCCATTAGTCTGTTTAGTCTTATTTACAAAGCCATGGAAAGAATTATCATGGACATTATCAACAAGGACATAGGAGACATTTGGCTGAGAATTCAGAGTTTTAATAAATCTTTTTTGGGTTACTGGCTGTTCATTTTTCACAAGGACATAGGAGACATCTAGACAGTGGATCATCCCCAGTTTGGCTTTGTCAAACCAAGGTCATGCTTAGTAATTTAGTGGCCTTCTTTGAAAAGATCACTAAGGTAATGGATGAGGGGAAAATGGTGCATACTGTCTACCTGGATCTGGCTAAGGTATTTGATACAATTCCCCACTCGAGCACTGTCAAGCAGTCTACAGAACTAGGTATTTTATAACACACTGGAGACGTAGCTGGCTCACAAATAGGTCTCAGGAGGTTAGAATTGTGAGGCCACTTCCACAAAGAGGTCAGTCACCAGTGGAGTCCCCCAAGGCTCTGTGCTAGGCCCAGTTCTCCTTGGCATCTACATCTCAGATGTCAAAGCCAATGTTAAAGGCCTGGGGCTAACCAAGTTCATAAGTGATTGCAAACTGGGAGTAGTTATTGAATCCCCCCCAAGCTGAAAGCATCCTTCAGGAAAGTCTAATACAGACAAACTGACAGGCTGGGTGCCAAAGCCTTGGCTTAAAACTCAATAACAAGAAATTTATTATAGTACTTTTTGAAAAGTCCACCTCCCCAGATAACTATGTTATCAATAAACCACCCTTAGAAGTTGATTCACTAGTCAGGGATCTGGGAAGTCCTGTAGATAGTAGCCTAGACTTTGCTCAACATGTGTCCAAGGTAGTAAGAAAATCCTTCTGTGTTGCTCAATTTATTAACAAGGGCATGGCTTCTAGGTCCAGAGAGGTCATCAAACTACTGTACTCAGCCATCATCCTGCACATCATGGGGTATAGTGCTTAAAATTTAAGAGCACTTGAAAATGTATAATACATCCTACACTGATCAATTACATTACATTACATTGACCATGAAACAGTGGCAAACCATTTTTGCAGTTAAGCCATGATAAAGGACAAATTATTACTCCAGGGATAAAAATTCAGAGGGGGATATTCCAGGGTGAGTTTCTGTCACTGCTGCTCTTTTGTCTTGCCTTTAACCCATTAAGCTGTTTACTTAAAAGATTAGGTCATGGCTACAGTTTGGTTCCCAGAAAACAGCAAAGTGTAAAGACTTCTCATCTTCTTTTTGTACAGGATTTAAAATTGTATAGTTCATCAGCTGAGAAACTGAAAGCACAACTACAAGTTGTCAAAACTTTTTCAGATGATATAAGAATGTAATCTGGTCTTGATAAATGTGCAAAAGCAACCTTTAAGGCAGGAAAGTTGCAGCATCAAGAACACATCAGTTTGAGACAGGAAGGTGATATAAAAGAACTTGATGAAGAGGGAGTGTATAAATGGGAACTGATGAAGGATCAATAATAAAACATGAACAAATGTGTATAAAACTTACACATTTTTTTAAGACTAAAATTAATACTGAAAACAGCGTTGACATCTAGGAGCAAAGTCCAAGCTGTAAATCAATTTGCTGTTCCTGTCCTAACTTACAGTTTTGGAGGGATTGACTGTCCCCAAAAGGTGCTGGATAGGTTAGGCAGGAAAACTAGAAGGATGATTCATGCTCATCGAATGATTTATAAAAGTCATTGTATACCAAGACTATATATTCCACATTCTGAAGGAGGTATGGGCCTCCTCAGAATTGATTACATGTATAGATCTGCAATTGTGGGATTGCATACATGTCTGCTGACCTCACTGGACCCAAAAGTAGTGAAAGTTTTGAAACATGAGGAGAAGAAGTCTAAGATGGCTTCCCTGCTTAGTTTAGCAGAAACATATCGGCGTCAAGCTGGAATGGAAATCAAACCAGAAGTAGATAAAAATCAGGCAGCAACTGAATGTGCAAAAAAAAAAAAAACAAAAGAAAGAGTATAAGGTGAAAGATCAGATGAGAAAGCAAGAAAACTGGAAAATGCATAAATATAATTGCAGGACTCATACCTCTCAACCTCTTGGTGCAAGAAATATGAACAAAGCCCAACAAAATGGGGGGGGGGGGGCAAAGGCCCCAAAATAGGGACACATTAAAAATACTGCTCTTACAAATTTAGAAAGTTGCTAGAGTAATAGGGTTTGTTTTAACATATATTTTCTGAAGGATTTGAAGTCTGAAACTCAAATGTATATCATTATTTAGTGATTTAAATCCTCAGATCATCCCAGTGATTTGCCAGAAAACCACAAATTTATGAGGAACAGGCCAAAAATATGAGCCAAAAATCTGGACATTCTGCAAAAATCTGTACAGTTGAGAGTTATGTTGCAGGTAGAGAAAACTCTTGGAACAACCTCATGTTGATCAGGACTGAATGGAGCAATGGTTAAGGAGAGGTGAATTTAAACCAAAAGATGAAAGGTTAATATCGGAGTACCAAGACACTGAACTGTGTACAAGTTGGTTTACAAAGTCCATTGAAAATGTGGGAGAAACAGACAAGTGTAGCTATTGTAAAACAGAATTGGAAATAGTTGCACATCTTGTTGCTGATTGAGATATACTGATGGCAGAAGGACTGTATACTGAAAGGCGTACTGTGGCAAGAGCATTGCACTGGGGATTGTGCAAACATTATAATACTGAAGTACCTGAAAAAACACTAGAAACATGAGCCATAAAGCATTATAGAAAATTATGAAGTTTATATCACATGGGATCACCCATATCAACAGTTCAAAAATAGATGAGAGAAAACCAGATATAGTAGTCCACGAAAAGAAGACAAAAGTAGCACTGATCATTAAAATTGTTACACCCAGTGACTACAGTGTCTTACATACAGAGAGACACAAAGTCATAAAATACCAGGATTTGCAGGCAGAAATGAGGGTAATGTGGAAGGAGGATACCCAGACAGTTCCAATAATAGTAGTAGAAGCTATGGGTCTTATGAAAAAGAATTTACAATCATATTTAGCTATATTACTGATACATGTAAGTCCATACGAATTGCAGAAGGAGTCATTACTGGGCACATTGCGGGTGTTGCGAAGAGCACTTCTGGTTAACATCTAGGGTTGAAACAATACTAATTTCATGAACTTTAATCATACTTTGAATTAGGAATGGCATCCATTCCTGTCATGGTATTAGAAACCCAAAAAATTTGGAGAAATGAAAAAGATAAAGTGCTTCCTTCAGTATGTACCTGACCAGATGTATAATAACTGGAATGTCCACAAAGGTTTCTTACAAAAGTAATACAGGGAATAAACACAATGCCCTAAGTTGAATGCCTCAAAGCCCTGTCTCTGTACCATACAGACTTCTGAGCAGGGATCTTTGCTTGGCATACAAGTCATTCCTGGACCCTGTTTTAATGAATCTTTCACAAATCCACAAAACAAACTGCATCAGAACTGCTAGATTACAAGACCTAAAGTTTGTTTGCAACATAAATAGGACATGTTGAAGAGACACATATGTTTTTCAGAGAATTCCCATTCACTGGAACAGGCTCCCATCCTAGTTCCTATCCCTATTTAAGTACAACTTGAACCAGTGGAAGGGTAATCGGACATTCACCCCTGGTCTAGTTCCTATGTCTCTGATAGACACAGGCAGTCAGTAAAATACCTGCTGTAAATGAAATTTAAATCAAATTTATGGATCACATTTGGGGTGGCACAGCTAAGCTTTTAAGAGCCCTAATGGTCGTTAACTCGGTATACAACTGTGAACATAAGGATTTAGCACAGTTCTGCATTAAGGACACTCCTGCATCAACAGCCCTTTCTCGCTACCAGGTAAAGCAACTGGAGTTTCTGGACCCTGATAAATATGGAACCTCACCACTAGCACAGTAAAGTATAGATTTAAATTGCCTAAAAAAACTGATCTGCTTGTTACTCTGCGCGGTTAATTATTGCTAAACAATATCTATTAGATTGCACTTTATTAAGTCATTTAGTCCTGAGCAGCAAGAAGCCATGTAATTCCCTTGATTCTTAAAAAGACACTTGCTTCCTGAGTAGTTTTCTCCCAGATAATCTGTAATACCTCTGAAACAATGCCTTCAAATTGCCCACTATGTTTTAATGGCAGTTTTTAACTAATACCCTCAGCTGGCATATGTTGCACCAAACATGACAATATTGCCCTCATTTTTCCATAATTAATGTGAATATCAAAAATGTCATATTGTCATAACTTTTTACAAATACTCCTTAATAGCAGTAGCCCACATTCTCACTGTGCATGTCTAAACTCATGTCCTCTTTTAGATGGGACCTGTATCGATCATGCAGGGTGGTATAGTTGTGTAGTTAAACTAATTATAACAGTAGTTGTTCAAATAGATCACTGCTGCACTAGCCTAATCTATAGGAGATGTCTTTCCAAGTATGTGACCAGTCGTCCAGCTTCTAAAGGTTTATGGCACTTGTGATGTCCAGCCAATATCCCACCAGACTGCCAGTAATAATGTGTTGTCCCCCACTTAAAACCTGGGTCAGTAATTAAGGAGCCTCAATCCTCACCACTGATTCCAGTGTGGGTGTGTAATGGAAAACACCAGAGCTCAGAGCAGACAAGAGTAAAATCCCACAATTTCCCTTAAGAGCACAACAGGAACACACTCTATTTTCCTGGGTCTGGACTATATACTTCTGCCCACCCCAGATGTAATCCCTTATACACTTCAGAGCAATGCGTTCAAGTTTAAGACCTCTGACTCATTCACACTCAAAATAACTTTAAATCTCACACACTCAAACACTTCTGGGAAGCCTGACACAGATTTCCAGCTGTGCCCCCTCCCCAATACAAATGCTAAACACAGCCACCAAAGTCAGACAGGTCTACATGCCCTTCAGAGAGTGATTAGTTATTAAAAATTAAATATCAAAATAAATAATAGTTATGACTAGAAGCACACAGGCATTTGAGGTGACCTGAGGAGTATCAAACAGGTATAAACACTCTCTAATCTCTAAAGAACACACTGATTGTCCAACCACAATGTAAAGTAATGAAAAACATTCAATAAGAAGAAAAATAATTACAAAAACGTAAATCAGTAACTTTCAATAAACACCAGAATTCAATCACGAGAAATATAAAATTAAACTGTAGGATCAAAGTCCATCATCTTAGAAAAAACTATCTAAATAACTAAACTTTCCTAATTTAACTAGAAAATACTGTCCCTCGTCTAATCTAAAACATAGCAGCAAAGCAAAGGTAGGCTTACAGTTTTTTTTAATCCTTGGGTTTCCTTGGGTGAGTCCTTGCACAGCACTGTAACTGACTGCAACTCTTCAAAAGCAAAAAAAACCCGGAGCGGGGACGATGAAGGCTGAAACCAACCTTCCAAATTTTATTTGACACTAGAATAAGTACGCACAAGCACAAACAAGAAAAATATTAAAATGAACGCCTTCACAATCTAAGCGTTTTCGTCCTGAATGGACTTCATCAGATGAATCAATTAATCCCAATTAATCTTTTATACAAATTTAAAACCAAAAAAAACAATCAATTTCCTGTTATTTCAAATCTACGAATCAACCTTCAAGCTAATTAAATATTAAATATGCTCTCCTTTTAAATTCATTAAAAATGTCCTAAAAATATATATGTCTTAATTAATTAAATACAGATATATATGAAATTAAATAAATACCTTATAATAAATAATCTAATAGTATTTAACCTTTTCAAATAGTACTTAAAATATAAAACATTTAAAATTATATGTGTGTGCAGAAACAACCAAGTTAGCGCCTTACATTATATATATATATATATATATATATATATATATATATATATATTCACATTTTATGTAGACAACAGTGACATCTGCTGACTAAAGCTAGTAATTACCCTCTTTAGTTTCATATTCTAGCAGATCTCATTTTTAGAAGGGGAAGGATGGAAATATATTCATTTAAACCAGGTGTTTTATTTGCTTCTAGGGCCACCTGCCACCATAATTCAAATTTTAAATTTGTATAAAAGATTAATTGGGATTAATTGATTCATCTGATGAAGTCCATTCAGGACGAAAACGCTTAGATTGTGAAGGCGTTCATTTTAATATTTTTCTTGTTTGTGCTTGTGCGTACTTATTCTAGTATCAAATAAAATTTGGAAGGTTGGTTTCAGCCTTCATCGTCCCCGCTCCGGGTTTTTTTTTGCTTTTGTGGAGTTTGGTTGAGGAGGAGATCGCTTTTTTCTTGACTGCAACTCTTCACTAACTGCTGCTATTCACAAACTGCACTGCTTAACAGTCTCAATTGTCTTATTTTAAAAATAACAGTCAGCTGTTTTTAAAAAGTTATTTTCCTGTCAATCAGTTGTTCAAAAAATCACCTAGCAACCACGAACTTTCTAATGACATCACCTGCTGTTCAACTGATTCTCTACAGACAGTTTGTATTTTAGAATTTCCCTCACAAAGATGTGCAATTAGAAATGTATCAAAACACTGACAGATTCCTTAAACATTCATTACAAGCAGGGAGATCTCAGCACTTTAAAAACATATTTACATTTTCACAATTAAACATGTTGGCATACAAGTTAATCTGATAACATACACAAATTTCCTGCCAGACATGCTAACACAGATGACAGTGTTTTCATTTTCTTCACAGCACCTTCCACTTGCCCTTAGCCTGCCCTGCATGAGGGAAGTAGAATAAAGTCCATGGCTGGGTCACCAAAACTGCACAGCTTCCTAGTTCCAGATGAAGAAGATGGCTACAGCCCTGGCAAATACCCGTACTGATAAAATTCCAACACCTTGGCATTAAAATTGGAAATATAGAGGGTGATTAGAGACATAGGAGCCAGATCAAGGATGAATTTCCGATTTTCCATCCATTGGTCCAAACTGCACTTAAATAGGGGAAAGGAATAACTCTGCATCACACAGATGGGTAGCCTGTTCCAGCGAATGGGAGTACTCTGAGAAACATAGCTACCTCTCCAACATGTCCTGTTGTAAACAAAGTAAACTTTATTGTCATTTGGACACCACAAGTGAAGTCTAAATGAAATTACATGTATCATGTTCAAATTGTGAAGACAAATACATACATGCATACAATTACACATGCTTAGAAGAGAGACATATACATGCATACAATTACACATGCTTAGAAGAGAGACCTATACATACGTGTATCAGTCTTAACATTTACCTTTCTCTTAGTAGACAGTTATATTATTACTTATTACTACAATTATTCTGTACACCACTATAATGTTTGCATTGTTAATGTTTCAACTTTATGCACACATCTTTGTATCTTTATTGTATGCTATTGATTTGTAGTTCAGCATTGACTAGATTTTTATTATTGTATTATAGCAGTTTGACCCTTTCTAGCCTATAATTTTACCCTGTAACATAATGTAATGTGGATATGTTCTGGTGAAATGAAAACAATATTTAAGTTCTAAGAACATTTTTAACAATAACACATTAAGCAGAACAATGCACTGCATCAGTCACAAAACCAGGGTCACTATAGCAACAAATGATTTCTGTTGCCAGAGAAATCACTTACAAGTACTTCCAGTATTCCGAATGGCAGTGAGCAGTAAATAAGCATTGCTTTCCACTGGTTCAAGCTGTTGATTAAGCCTTATTGCTGGATCGGGAAGATATTAAGACAGTAGAAACAAACTAATAAATTGCAGCAGGACATCCGATCAGTTTGAGAGTATATTGTACAGGAGGGAGAAGGTAAACGTGTCTGGAAGTGCATGTTTAGGTTAGGGATGTGCATTTTGTCCCACTGAATATGTATTGGAATTAACTCTGTGTATATTTTGCTTCCTTTCTGAATCAAAGGCCTCAGCAGTGTGCTGTACTAAGATGATACACTGTAAACTTGAATAAAACAGTACTTGTTCTTTTTTAGTTAAAAACCCTTGTAATTTTAGGTATCTATACATACAATGTGTAACCACAGTTAGACTGGAATTATTTACCTTATTCTGGCATTTTCATCATGCTAGCTTTGCTGAAGATTTCAAGAGTCTTTATCACAGTTTTGTTTCTCTTTCCACAGATCGCAGCAATGTATTCAACTGTATGTAAAGCAGGTCGAAAAAACAGAAAACCTTCAGACTGTTCTATATCACCAAACCTGAGATTTTCAACAATTCCAAAAGTGGCAGGAAAGAAGACCAGCTATAAGGAATTGGGCCAAAGAGCATGCCTCCATTCAGAGTTGTGTTATGAAATAATAAAAGACCATCCGGACTCCATGCACAGCTGGGATGAAGAGAGGGACCCAGATTATGAGGCAGTCAGCGTTAAATGGAAGGAAAGAGATACTTTTATGAAATCTAAGAAGTTTCTTTTAAACTATACACATGAAAATTTTTATGAAAGTATCAGTGACCTGAAGCAAAAATGTATAGAAAACACAACTGTCGTAAAATCACATGATGGCAGGGAATTGTATGTGACTGGTCTTTAGAATCCCGAGGAAGAAAATCTGTCTACTTTATTTCTTGTTTGCTTTTAAATGTCTTTCACAACTGAGGTTTATATGTGTTCATCTATTTTCCCACTTCACTGAAATTCAGCAGAAAAACAGAACATTTCTCATCATGGAATTGGTCACAATTGTGTCCAAACAAAAAGAAAATGCATCTGTGATTAGGGGTTGGCTCTAGAGTTAATGATTCAGTAAGCTGCATCTATTCCTTCTTATTTAGGGGACTGCTGGCACACTGTATGAGTGCTAAGTAGTATTTGTTTTTTCCTGTTATCCTGTTTTTACCACTGCTTGCAGATATACTGCATTGGACAGTGTGTATATATGTGCTAGAAGTTTTGAATAGCTGCCATTCAGAATATTTAATGTGGTAAACGGTATAATGATTTTTCCATCCAACAGCATTTCTTAAATTTTCCCAAGTGGTCCTAGAGTACATTTCAGTTGCACAGCTGAACTAGTAGCTGCTATGAATGCTTACTGCCACGGACACATAAGTAACTTTGTTCCACTTTTCTTTGTACATTTTCTTGACAAATTAGGGGTATCCTCATCCTTCCTAACATTAAGAGATGACATATTGCATATCTAAGTGAGATCAGAGTTCTTGCTTCCCTGTAGGATAGCCTTTATGCTCACCATCTTTATCAGGTAACATATTCAGAACTGAAAATATTTGGCCCAGCCAAAAGTTTGTTGAGCCTTTTGAAGAACTCTGGCATTTTCTTTTTCTCATCCACTACCCAAAGTGTCTCTACCTTCAGTTATGTAAGATAGTTAAAGGAAAAACTAAAGCAGAGTTAGAATTTTGCTTGTTTATGCAGGAGAAGCTGGGGCTTGTGCTGTTTTACTTGTTGTATGAATATACACTAGGGTGTAGGGGTTCTTGGCTTGCCCCCCCCCCCCTGCAAAAACATGATGTGAAGTGTAGGAGTTACACTTACCTGAGCTGCTATATGGGCATCACATTTGTTATTTGGTGAACATGTCGAATCTGCTGGCTTCATTCATCAGATTCAGCATTTCACCTAATTGATATTCAGAGATTCGACATTACCATTCGATGTTCTGAACAGTTTTTGTTTGAAATTTCAAGATGTTGACAGTAAATCTGCCATGGACACTACTTTACTCAATCATAACATCTGTAATTTCATTTACATTTTGGTTTACTGATTCAAAGTAATATAGCAAGAATGTATAGTATTCCTTAGCTTACACATGCAAGAATTTTAGCTCTGCATTTGCCCACAGTAGCATTTTACATTTACCAGTAAAATTTGCTTGAACTCTGTCTGCACGCTTGTGCAACCATAGAGTTTGCATATTTAAGTAAAGAGAGTTGTTGGAAAGGAGATGACATATTTATGTAAGAGACAAAACCAGTCCACCACGAACAAATAAAACTACTCACAAATAAAAAAAGGAGAAGACTTTGGAGCACTGGACCACAAAAACCTGAAATAATGCCAACACCAAGTTTATTAAACATTAAGTGCTTTTGTCCAATAGTGTGTAGGATTTCTTTAGAACAAAGAAAATACTCCAACACTTGAATTTATGTAAAAGAGGTGTTGGAAAGGATTTAGCATATTTAAGTAAGAGAGATATTGGATAGGAGTTGGTATGTTTAAGTTAGAAAGATACCGGAAGTACATATTTAAATAGGAGGGGTTTTGGAAGTAGACTCAATAATTTTAAATAAGAGAAAGATGTTGGAAAATTAGGATATTTAAATAAGAGAGGTGTTAGAAGGGAATTATCACATTTAAGAGAGATGTTGGAAAAGAATTAATATATTTAAGTAAGAAAAGTGTTGGAAAGGAGTTAGCATGTCTAAGTAGGAGAGGTGTTGAAAGGAATGAGCATATTAAGTAAGAGAGTTGTTGGAAAGCAGATATTATGTTTAAATAAGAGAAATGGAAAGAAAATGAATGTATAAGTAAAGGAGGTATTGTAAAGGAGTTAGCATGTTTAAGTAAGACAGATGTTGGAAAGGAGTTAGTGTATTTAAGTGAGAGGGTATTAGAAAGGAGTTAGCATATTTAACTAAGAGAGGTTTTGGAAAGTTGTTAGCATATTTATTTAAGAGAGGTATTGGAAAGGAATTAGCATCTTTAAGTAAGAGAGGCATAGGAAAAGAGTTAGCAAATTTAAGTAAGATGTGTCAGAAAGGAGTTAACATATTTATGTAAGAGATGTGTTGGAAAGCAGTCATTCACATGAACATGCAGGCTCTGCAAAAAATGGTTTTGAAAAACTAGTTAACATGAATGTTCAACCACTTGCTTTCATCCAGTTGAACCTCCATGGAGATGTAATTCGACAAAACATAAGTGAAGCATTATAAATTTTAGGTTAAATGAAGAACAATGCATGAATTATTTCATCAAACAGAAGTTCTACTGCTTAACTTAGTCTAAGAATTAGTGACAAAGTCATTATTTTAGTTGGGAAATAGAAAACAACATGAGACTACATTCTGGGAGCAGTAATATAGATGAATGTGCCTCTAAATGGTTTATAGTACGACTAATGTTATGAAACCACACCAGTGCTATGTATAATGCCTCATCTCATCTGGAGCTTTGTTAGAAGGCAATACTGAAATGTTCCAGCGGTGTGCCAGAAATAACTTTATTCAGTTTGGTGTCCTCTGAGCTTGATTTCTCTCCATGATTTAACTTAACACAGATTATGTCAGCCTTTGGAAGACAGCCCTGCCTTTATAAATTCTGTCTTCTAGACCTACTCATCCCTGCCAAGTGCCACTCACTGAAATCTTCCCAAACACCATAAATGACCACTCACCACTGCTATCATATTAGTCATTAGTCATACAGAACACCTAAGCAGAGCTCTTGTTTCTGGTGATTCTATTCTGTAGTCAATGGAAAACATTCCTCTGCTTGAACTGTATAGGTTAGATGACTAGAGTTCTCTTTATAATGAAACTAGCCCTTCTTCAACTTATTTGTGTCTTTTTATAACTTGCTCACCCCCATACAAGACAGGCTGTTCCCACAGAGTCTTAGGAGGCTCAGGGTAGCTAAATGCCCATACTTTACTGCTTAGATGAAACAAACAGCTCAGGGAAAGGTATAAAGCAAGAAAAGATGGAATGCAAATCTTGCAGACGCAGCTCAGTATCAAAGCTTTCTTAATCTGAAAAGATCATACAGAATTGCTACCAGTGGTACTAAGTCTAAATTCCTTTGTAAAGACAAACCATATTACCATGACATCCAAATCTTTTCTGAAAAAAAAAAGCATAGAAAAACTAATAGATCCAGAGAAATCTCTAATATTTTGCTGTTAAATTATTTTAAATGGCATAGTCTAATTTAAATAGGCTTCTTCCGTAACAACCTCCAACCTCCTGACTAACCCCAGTTATTTCTGCCAATAACCTCAGTTTCCCATTTCCAGTTAAAAGATACTCAACCTATTGAAATTATTTACCTGTTCAGTACAGTCATTTCTTAGGTTCAGCTATAGAAATATTTAATTATCTGGTTTAACTGAACCCTTTAATGTAATGCTTGTCCTGGAATTACCACAGATAAGGTTCTTCAACAAGTAAAAGTAAAATAATAGCTATATATTTGCTGCTCAGTGTCTGTCTTCGCTGTCTAATGTGAATAGAATGTACTTTTATTTAGGCATCCATTACATTAGTGTTGTTTCCTGTTATTGGGGCTACTGGACTTACTATTCTGCGTACAGTTGCTACTGCTATCTTTGTGCTATTATCATGTAGTATGTAACCATTTACTTTAATGTTTTTTTTTACCTCCTGTAAACAAATTGAACTATGTAATCATTTACTACTTGTATACTTTTTTTCCTTTAAGCCAGTTCATAACTGAAAAAAGCTATGTGACCAGCTTACTTACCTGGTAAACTAATAGGCAAACAGAGATAGACAAATATAGCTTGGAAGTCCTGGGATTGGGTTTGTCTTCTGTTTCTGCGACTGCTTTTACTGTGTCAGCTTACATGTTTGTCTGTGTTTGACACAGTGCAACTTTACAGTGCATTATTGGGAGGATTAAGTTCAAGTTCTTTCCATGTATCCATTAGCAGCTTGGAATCCTTTGTCACTGCACACACAGAGGATTACTGTTCATGTCCTTCATTCCCATTAGTACCTGGAGCACTGTAGCTTTCTGTGCTAGTGGCATGGTTATAGGCATAAAGTCTTGACAGATAAGCTTAGCAAATGTAGGGAAAATTCGGGGTTCCATCTTCTAAACTGATTCTGTTTATTACAAAGAGCACTTTATCTTCTGATGGCAGGGAGTGCATATGGAGGACAGAGATGCATACGCCAACAATCACCAGAAATCAAGCAAAGGCAGGGTTCTGCATATGTTGTATTTGTATATGTTGTTAAGCATATGGATTAGCACATTTTGTAGGATATGTGTACTGTGCTTGGATTTCCAGCATATATTCAACATATGTATATGTTATTTGTTCAAATTTCAATGTATTTGTGTTACTGAACATATGTCAGTGACTCGTATTTAACCATGAATTGTAAGTACGTATTCCTTTGTACTTTGTTATATATATATATATATATATATATATATATATATATATATACATATATATATATGTGTGTGTGTGTGTGTGTGTGTGTGTGTGTGTGTGTATGTATATATATATATATATATATATATATATATTCCCATTTTCTTTAGTTGCCTCTGTATATTCTTCGATGTTTGCAAGTTTATATATATGAATTTTGTATTTTATTTGTATGTTTAAATATATTTGTTCATCTTTATGCGTGTGCATAAACACACACACAATATATATATATATATATATATATATATATATATATATATATATATATATATAAGGAGTAATGACTGATAGGATGGGCATTATAAGGAAATAATGAAAAAGAATATATTGCTGTGGGCCTGTCATTATTTCCCTATAATGCTCAGCCTGGAGGGCATTATTCTTCAAAGAAAAATGGCATGTCTGTTTTTACTGCATTTTAAATTATTCTATTGTGTGTTTATTTTTAAGAAAAAAAATAAGTCCCTTGCTTATTTATTTCATTATTTAATATATAGTACTTATAGACATGGCTAGATAATGTTTTGACAAAAAATATTTTCAATACATGCAGATAACAAAAACTTAACTATCGAATCATTGTTAAATCACTTACTAAATTATTTTATCTTTAATCAGAACCAGTAATAATTTTGCTTTTCATCATATTTTCCAACAAAGTTTTCAGTTTGACCCAATATTTATAATTTGGTTGAATTTGTATTGGAGCTTATCATTATAATATTCAATGTGAAGTTGTTCAATCTCGCCGTTCATTCTTTACCGATGGGTTCGGAGCCGATCCATCGGCTCCAGTACGGCCGTATGCAAAGCTCGAGGTCTTTCAGTAGCTTGAGGCCAAGCCTCTATCCCATGATGCACTGTGAATCACCTCAGATCTAGTTTGCCACGGCATCTGATCGGAGGTTCCAGTGCAAGCTCGGGCCAGTAACAACTTAAATAATTTCATATGTAGCAGTTGCTTAAGTAATATTTTTTCTAAACTTTCATAGATAAGTTAGATAGGTAGCTAGCTTTTATAGCTTCCTTGAAGCTCCCCTTCCCGTGTGTGGTTAGTAATCTTTAAAATAATGGCCTTGTGTGTTTTTGGCCTAGTTTTCTTGCTGTGTTAAGTAGTTTTTTAGTGGCTTTTACAGCCTTTTTCTATTGTTGGCCTTGTATATTTTGGCCTTTATTTGTAGAAAGTGTGTTTAGATATTTAGTGGCTTTATACAGCTTTTTGCTAGTTGTTAAATTTTTTTTTTAATCAGGCTTGTTTCTAGTGTGTGTGTGCGTGTGTGTGTGTGTGTGTGTGTGTGTGTGTGTGTGTGTGTGTGTGTGTTTGTGTGTGTGTGATTTTTAGAGTCTAATAGCTTTATTAATATTTTGAGATACCTTTTTCATATGCTGGGTAGTGCGTGTGTTGCTAAGAGCCTAGAAAATTGTTTATTATCTGCTTTGTGTGTTGTTGTAGCAGTATTATGGCAGATGACAAACACAAGCGCCCAATGTCTGGTTTTAAAAAGTGTCCAGACTGCAACCAAAAAATGTCTGTTACAGATGGACATGTAGCATGCGTTTATTGTTTAGGAGCTGTCCATTTACAGGAGTCTTGTGCCATATGTCATTTCTTTTCTTCGAGAGTGTTGTTATAGAGGAAAAGGAAATTGATGGACAGGGGCTTGTTGAAGCACCCCTTTCAAGAGGCGTTGAGTGACCAGGATGTGGCTAGCAAATCTTCCAAGTCTTCTAGATCTTCTGTGGAATCTAAGGACTCTAAGCATGCCAAGAAATCTAAAAAATGGAAGATTCTGCGACATCGGCTCCACAGACCTCGGAGCTGACTGTCCTGTCTTTTTGGAGCCGGCCCACAGTTTTGGAGCCGGTATCCAAAGTGCCTCAGTCACCATTGCTTCAGTCGGCAACATCAGTGCATTCATGTAGGTCATCTGTCAGCCTGTCGAATTTGGATATGGATTGATTGGTGCAGAAGCTTTTACAGGCACCAGGCCTTGCTAAATTGTTGTTGGCTCTGACCCAAGCGGTTTCGGAGCTGAAGACCACTATTCTTGCTGTGACTACTCCTCCTCCAAGCCGTACCGGCCCTTCAGAGCCAGAAGAAGCAGACCTGATGATCGTGGAACCTTTGGAGCCGAGACCTGCTCAGGTGTCTTCGACTCCATCCACTCTGACGTCCTCTGTGCCAACCGAGGACTCTAGGAGCCGACACTCTCCAGTTGGATCCAGGGAGGATAGTCGGACTGACTTGTTGGTGCCGACTATTCCTCTCGAGGCTTCGGCTCGGATGAGCTCGGCTCCTACCTCTGGCTCGGAGCCCATGGCCTCAGTGCTGGGGGGTTTGTCGGTTCCCTCAGATCCGTCGGTTCCTTCCCATCGGAGCCGAGGTGCCTTCAAGGCCATGAGACCTTTGTCCCCCAAGACATACTAGACTTCAGGCCTTGCTTCTTCATCCCCTAAAGTGCCTGTGTCTGCTTCCATTGTCCAGGCTAGGCGTAGAGACCCAGAGCCTCAGGTAGCTCCACAGGGTGCCACCTGCTCTTCTGAGACCACCCCAGAGGCTCCCACTGAGGAGGTTCCCAGGAAGAGGTTGTGCAAGAGGAGACACTTGGACTCCCCACAGGAGTCTTTATCATCTGACACTGACTTGGATGAGTCAGAAGGGTCCCTGCGGTCCCCCTCTGAGGATATCTCCTTTGCTGAGATACTTGAGATCCTTAGGCAGAGGGGTGGCAGTTCTCCTGAAGGTTTTTGGGTCTCAACCCTCCACCTCTTGGGTGTCTCCTCCCTTCGATGAGCTCATGCAGTTGGCCTCTTGGAGGGCGTGGGAGTCACTGGAGTCCATGGACCCTGTTCCTAGGAGGCCTAACAAGTTCATATCAGCTCCTCTGGATAGAACCTTCTTGTCCAAAGGAGTCCCTGTTGATGCCATGGTGGTGGTGGCAGCCACCAAAAAGGAAATGTCTGAAACTTCCTCATCTATCCATTCTCCTAATAGAGAGTATAGGATCATGATAGATATGGCAAATATATGTTTAGTTCAGTGACTTTTGCTCTCCACTCACTGAACTACTTAACCCATTTCACTAGGTTGGAAAGAGATCTCCTTAAGGAGTTGGGAGATACTCTTCAGGGTACAGTAGCTGCAGGGGCCTCAGACAAAGTTGCTGCCCAGCTTGCTACCCTAAACTCTATTGTCAACTTATCCTTGTGTCTCATATCCTATGCAGCTGATGGAACGAGTAGGGCAGCAGGTTCAGGAATCGCTCTCAGAAGACATTCCTGGATGTGCTTGTGTTCCGTCACGGAACCCTTTAAGTCATCCTTCGTAAACACCCCTTTTGATGGCTCATCCCTTTTTGGGCCTAAAGTGAAGGACACTCTGACCAGGTGTGAACAGGAGGGAAAGACTCTGTCTGTCAGAGTCCATTTTTCCACCCCTACCCGGCCTTATCCCAAAGGCCAAAGGGGAGGAAAAATGTGGTTCCAGAAAGCCCAAGGAGCCTTTCAGGACACATAAGGTGAACCCCTCTCCAGGGGCAGAGGAGAGGGTAATAGTGGAAGACGCCTCCCTCGTGGCAGAGGGGGTCTGCAACATCAGGGTGACAGAGATCACAATCCTCCTGAAAGGAGGCCCAACTGTCCTGCTCTGGAGGCAGTCAGGGGTTGCTTATCTTTGTATCCATATGTCTGGCAAGAAATAAAAGACAGCTGGCTACAAAGTATCATTTCCAGAGGGTACTTCATACCATTCGCCATCCTCCCCATCCATAAGGAGAATCCCAGACGTTCCACCCAGTTACAGGGAACAAGCAACTATAGAGTTCCACAAGTTGCTACAAAAAAGAGTCATCCAGACAGTCCCAGCAAACCAAACAGGATCCGGAACTTACTCAAGGCTCTTTTTGGTTCCAAAGAAAACAGGGGACTGGAGACCCATTTTAGACCTCAGCAGACTCAACCAATATGTAAAGAAAGAGATGTTCTGGATGGTCATGCTCCAGTCTATACTTCCCTTCTTAGGGAAAGACAATTGGATGTGCTCGATAGATCTCAAGGATGCGTACTACCACATAAAGATGACCAGGCCATCCAGAGATCACCTGCATTTCCGGCTGGGAGGCAATCATTATCAGTTTACAGCCCTGCCCTTTGGTCTCACTACAGCCCTCAGAGTGTTCACCAAATGCATGGCAGTGGTCACGGCTCACCTGAGGCATCTAGGATTCCAGGAGTCTCCATACCTAGACGATTGGCTCCTTACCGCCACCACCAGGCATCAACTGATTCAGGCAAGGGAGTACACTCTGTCACTCTGCAATCATTTAGGCATTACAGTCAACTCAGAAAAGTCTGCCTTGTCGCCATCGCAGCATATCGTTTTTATCAGGGCAGAGCTAGACACCTCAACCACCACTCTAAGGCTACCAATTGAAAGAGTCTTCCTTCTTCATCAGCATGTCAGCACATTGGTATCGAGCACCAGTTTCAGGAGTTCTGAAAGTATTGGGTTTGATGGCTGCAGCAATCCTAGCCATACCATAAACAAGAATGCAAATGCGGATTCTTCAGTGGCTGTTGTTCACTCAATGGTCTTACCAGGAACTTCCCATGGACCACACGAGTTTGATTATGAGCTCTTGCAAGAAAGATCTCCAGTGGTGGTTGATGTCTCTACATGTCACCATAGGACACCCCTTTGTACTACCTCCTCCAGTAGCCACTGTGACCACGGACACTTGCCTTATAGGGTGGGGGGGGGGGCATTTTCAGGGAATGACTGCCCAAGGCACATGGACAAATCAGGAGTCACACTTGCATATAAATGTTCTGGAGATGAGAGCAGTACTTTTGGCATTGCAGTACTTCCAGGACTCTCTTCCCCAAGGAACGATTGCAATTCAGACAGACAATATGTCAGTAGTCTGGTACTTGAACAAGCAAGGGGGGAACCAGATCTTACCCTCTTTGCTGAGAAGCCCTCAGAGTTTGGCAGTGGGCTGTTTCCTCCCAGCACTTTTTGTTGGCAACGCATATCATGGGGAGATCCAACGTGATAGCAGACAAACTTAGCAGGGCAATCTTGTTGCCACATGAGTGGTCCCTCAAGAAAGATTGCAGACAGGATATTCCGCAAATGGGGCCCAGCCTTGCTGCAACCTTTTTGCCAGCCACATCAACACAAAATGCAGAAGCTACTTTGCCATGATTCCTCCTCTGGGAGAAGCCCCGAGGGATGCACTCATGCACAATTGGCCCCCGGGTATCCTCTATGCATTTCCACCAATCCCATTAATGCCCAAAGTACTACAGAAAGCAAAATCCCTAGGAAGGATCATCATTCTTATAGCCCCTCATTGGCTTCGGCAGATTTGGTTCCCATTTCTTCAACATTATCCCTTGAAGGATCCCTGGATTCTGGACCCAGTTCCAGATCTTCTGACACATCCGTCAGGGGACCTTCATCCTTCTCTACAGTCATTGAAGCTGACAGCTTGGCTGCTCCAGTTCCCCTCATAGCCAGGCTTCATAACTTCTCCAGTGAGACAAAACAGATCCTTTTGTCTTCTCATAAGCCATCCACTAGACGATTATATCTTAGTAAGTGGAAGAGATTTTCCATATGGGCCTCTAAGCAGAACATTGATCCTTACCAAGCCCCCTTGACATCCATACTAGAGTTTTTGACTATGATTTTTAATAAAGGAGCGGCAGCCACAACAGTTCGAGTTCAGTTGGCTGCTATATCAAACTTTCATCTCAGGATTGATGGGCTAAATGTCATGTCCCACAAGTTATCCAAGGCCTTTCTCAAGGGAACATTTCATATGAGACCTCCTGTGAAAACTCCCTATTTTTCATGGAATCTAAATTTTATGCTGTCTTGTATAATCCTTCCCCTGTTTGAACTAGCATCATCTTGCGACCTCAAATATTTGTCATGGAAAACCATTTTTCTGGTAGCTATTACTTCTGCCCGCAGAGTGTCAGAGCTTCAGGCTTTATCTATCAGCCCTCCTTATTTGATTTTTCATGCTGACAGAGTATCTCTTTGGGCAAAAAAGAGGGATTTGTCCTAAGTTTGTTCAGAAACTCATATCAATCAAGTCATTGAGTTACCAGTTTTCTTCCCTAACCATTCCAATAAGTTGGAGTGTATGCTGCATAAACTTGATGTCCACAGACAGCTCAGATTTTATTTGGATAGAACAAAAGATATCAGGAAATCAGACCAGCTCTTTGTTTCATTCTCTGAAGCCAGAAAAGGTAGACCAGTGGCTAAAACAACTCTGTCTAAATGGTTATCACAATAAATTGTATCACCTTTGTCTATTCGGATGCTAATATGCCTTTGCAACACAAGATTAAAGCTCAGTCAACCAGAGCAGTTTCTACATCCTCTGCATTCCAAGTCAGATTGCCCCTTGATAACGTTTGTGCAGCAGCCACTTGGTCTAAACCTCATACCTTTATCACGCATTACAAAGTTGATAAGGCCTCCAGGGACGGGGCTTCTTTTGGGACTACGGTTCTGAAGAATGTACTTTCATGAGCCACCTGAGATTGATGGTGCTGGGGACACTACCCATCAGTAAAGACTGAATGGTGAGATTGAACAACTTCACATTAAGAAGTTATGTACTCACCATAACGTTCCATTTGAGTTGTTCATCTCACCTTCATTCTTACGTCCCTCCCTCCTCCCCCCCCCTGACTGATAGTTGACCTAGATGTTGGTCTCATTCTGGTTGCTCAATTTCTTCTTCCTTTCCATAGGAGGATAGCTCATTTATATGGTTGTAGTATACGCAGCAAACAAGATCTGAGGTGATTCACAGTGCATCATGGGATAGGGGCTTGGCCTCGAGCTACTGGAAGACCTCGAGCTTTGCATATGGCCATATTGGAGCTGATGAATTGGCTCCAAACCCATCAGTAAAGAATGAAGGCGAGATGAACAACTCACATGGAACATTACGGTGAGTACATAACTTATTTCTGTCTCTCTGGTATACAACTATGGTTCTGTGATACTGTTAAAAAAAGGGGAAATATCTCTTCCAGTTTTCCAGTATAATTTTCTTTGCCACTGATAAAAGTAGAGAGTACTATGATGATTTGATGCATCCAGGAATTGGAGAATTAATTAGTATTAAAGATCATGAAACCGTACATTTATTTGTCTATTCATATTGCTTTTAAAAAGATTGCTGATTTTTCCCATATTTTCAGACTTTTTTACGATCATAAAATATATACTGCCAGTCTGCTTTTAATTTTTGCATCTCCAACATATAACTTGTTTATCTTATTAATTTTATGGGGTGTAATATATATTTTTAATATATTTCTATGTATCTTCTAAGATAATGTAGTTTACTGATTTTAAAATTAGTTTTCAATTTGCTTTAAAAAATCCAGTATGTATATCTGACACTTATTTCTAGATCTAATATTAATATATAAAGTTTAAAGATTCCTTTATTTCAGTCTCACTTTATGAACATTAAATAATATTCTAATAATTTAGGTTATTCATTTTTTCTTCATCTACTCTGAAGTGCATTTTATCTAACATATTTCTCTTTGTATTATTAATCAGTATCCAATTTTTAATCCAAAAAAAAACGGTGAGCACACACCAGCAACCAACCAAGAGCCATAAAACAGATGTGCAGAAGAATGCAGCAGGTAACCAGGGAATGCACCACAAAAAAATCTAATTAGATAACTTTAATAGTAAATTATATAAAGTTGAAAGTTTTTTCATCCATACTACAACAAGGTTCTTCATCAGAACTAAACATACTTCATGGATAGTTCCATCCATACATTCAAAACAGTAAACATATTTCATTGGTTGAACTGCAGTGATAATATTAATTAACAAGTCAAGCAAGAAGATCAGCAACTGGTGTTGAGTAAGGCCAAAAATTTCAGATAGACATATATGCAATTGCATATTAAAAATGTAAAGATATATTAAAATTAAAATTAAAATCATTGTGCAAAATGCTTAAAACAACAACAAATTATGACCTACTGAACAGTGATAATGCTAAAACCCAAATCTACTCGTAGAATATTTAATAATATTAAAACCATATAACCCCATGCCAGTTATACTAAAAATCTATATAGTTATTATTGTCAAATAAAAATTATCTCCTATATACATGTCAAATTTTTAATGAGATGTAAAATTAAATTACAAGTTAGTAAATAAAAGACTAAATAAATAAAGAAGTCACCAGTGTAAATGTACCTCATAAATATTCATAATTTCACAGCCTGCATCTTTAGGAACAATAGAAACGCTATCATTTAACCCTGGGGGATTCATGACATTCAGTTTTAGTTGCCAGTATAGCTCCCTGTATTCCAGCTTAGTCTCCTAACTACCACCTCTAAGGTTAACATTAAATTTCTCCATAATGGCAAAATAAAATATTGAAAAATGTTTATATAGTGTGTTATCAGACAACTTCATTATTATGTTTTAATTCTTTGTAAATTTTTTCCTTAAAATAATGTTTGATTTTCCCAATGTAACTCAAACAGATCAAACATGTTGTAATGAATACTACACCTTTGGTGCTACAACTGCCACTTTGCAACTTAACCCTAACTTTGTTGTGGCCTAATTCTATTTATTCCCCCCTCATAAATGTTGTGGCATTCCACGGCAGGGCTAGCCACCTTGGTGCAAAAATGGTAAAAGAAGTTGTGGAAGGATGGATGGAAATGTGGCCTTTGCAATATCCATACATTTTTGTCCCCACCATTGTTGACATTTTCAGAATTAGGGTCCCTTCAAATTATTAGCTGTTGTGTACACAAAACAGGGTTGATGCCCCACAATAGTTGAAACTGAGGAATTTGCTGTTAAAATATTCCAGTTTTTATTAATGATATGTTTTATAGTGTCCTCCCCATCATTATACTGTATTCCCACTGCTCTCCCCAGAATACTTTTGGGGAGATATAAGGGTCCTTACTTGATTTTACTAAACTTGAATAATTACCTAGTAAGGGTTTGTAACATACTCCCCAATTGTTCTATAACCTCCTTAGTGATGTCTTCAACCATTTTGTTTGTTAGAGGATATCCTGAAAATAGCTGAAGACATCAGTAAAGAGGTTATGGAACAATGGGGAATGCATTAGAAACCCACATTAGGTAATTATTCAAGTTTAGTAACATTATTTATGAGGGGGAATTTATAGTCTAA
The DNA here is from genome assembly GCF_019279795.1 of Protopterus annectens. Lineage (NCBI taxonomy): Eukaryota > Metazoa > Chordata > Ceratodontiformes > Protopteridae > Protopterus > Protopterus annectens. The sequence goes on from NC_056746.1 coordinate 810,530,401, forward strand.
GCTTATCACTGCCAATTCAAGATTATTCAATTTAGCATAGTCTGCAGTTGTTACTCTTTTGATACTGTCTTATGTTTGTCTGTTTTAATAAAACCAGTTTGATGTTTGTGTATTTACTCATTGTGATTTTTATCTTGTTAGTAAATATGAATGCAAAAATGATATAATCAGCATTTAAAGGGGATATAGGACTATGAGAAGTACATAATTCAGTGTATCTATATTGCTTTATAGTAGGTGATATTAATGAATACTGCCAAGAAGGTGGAATTTTATTACCATTTTGAACTAACAAAAGAAATATCCTTCCTTCATAGGCATATTATACTTTCAGGAAATGTATACATTTCTGAAAAAAACATTCAAACCCAAGAACCATATTATTCTTCAGCTTTTGTATTTGTCCTTAACTTCCTTCACTGTTATATTTCATTAATACTTAGGTTCATAGGTATGTACTAGGTTATCGGCCCTAGGGCCTATATAAGCCTAGCCAAACAAGATTCCCTGGCTTTCGCCACCCAAGAAAATTATTTTCCTGTGCCCTGTCAAGCAGAGCCACAGAAGTGATCCCCGGGATGAATTTCCTGTTTCCCATCCTGTTGTCAAGATTTCTTTTAAAGAGGGCTAATGAGGAACGTTGCGTGACATGATTGGGTAGCCTGTTCCAGAGCATGGGAAATCTCTGGGACAGGAATCTATCCCTCCAGCTTGTTCTGTTTATTGTGGTGACAAGGTTTAGGTCCCTGGAGCATGTGGCTTGGAGAGATTGGGATTTCTTTAAGTGTAGCATGTCCATCAGATCTGGGTTAGACATGGCTTTGTGTGTTAGGCAGAGATTGCCTCTGAGTAGGCGATATGTGACTGAGTAGACCTGGAGTTTTTTGAGACAGTCTGTGTATGGCATCTGTTTGAGGCCAGTAATCCTACTAGTGAGATATTTCTGTGGCCTTTCTAGTTGTTGCAGATGTCTTGCGAGGTACATGCCAAACAGGGAGTTGTACTCTATAATGGGTCTGATGAGGGATGAGTAGAGAAGAATGATGACCTCTCTTTTTCTGGAGGAGAACCCCTTTGTGATGAGGTGTGCCACATAGAAGGATGTCCTGACTACTGTGGCGATGTGATTATCAAAGGAGAGACTACTGTCCACTCTCATCACACTTTCAGTGTTTAGTAGGCTACCACCTATGTTGTAGTTTATGGGTATGGTGTTTGTCCCAAAGGGGATGACAGTGCACTTCCTGGCATTGAGCTTTAGGCCATGACTTTGACACCAGGCATCAGTCTCAGTGAGGCCTCTTTGGAGAATGTCCACATCCTTAGGCAAATCTGTTATGGCTCCTAGTTTGCAGTCGTCTGTGAACTTCATTAGCCAGAGTCCAGCTGTATTAGCCTGGACTTCTGAGAAGTATATACCAGACAGGAGAGGACCCCAGACTGAACCCTGTGGTACTCCGCTTGTCACTGGTCTGAAGTTGGATTTGGAGTCTGCTACTTTCACTGTGTGGGTTCTGTCAGTGAGCCAGTTGGCCACCCATCTTGTGACATAGGAATGTATGCCTAGTCCAGTGAGTTTATCTATAATAACGGAGTGGGGGATGGTGTCAAAAGCCATGGCGAGGTCAAGATAGGCTGTGTGCACCACCTTACCCTCTTCTACGGCTCTGGTGACTTCTACGAAGAAGTCAGTGGGGTTTATGAGGCATGATCTACCTTTTACAAACCCAAACTGAGTGGGGTCCAGAGTTTGGAGTTTACCTATGTCTTTGTTTATAAGCTCCAGGATGATGCATTCCATGGCCTTGCAGACCAGGCTCATCAGGCTAATGGGGCGGTAGTTCCCAGGGTCAGTGCTGGCACCCCCTTTGTGGAGTGGGATAACCTTCACTGTGCGCCATTCCATAGGCACAATGCCTGAAGTGAGGCTATGGTTTATGGTTAAACATGGTACTTAGGTGGAGTGCCAGTTCGTTCTGTAGTTCGTGCAGAACGCAGCCTGGGATGTTGTCCGGTCCCATGGATGCTGTGTTCTTAGCTTTGGAGAGTGTGGTCTTTACTTGTGTGTCTGTGATTACAGGGGATTTGCAATCTTCCGGTATGGAGATTGGCCCTTTGAGGGGTGAGGGGGGTAAAGTTTGCACTGAACCTGTCTGCCAGGATGTTGGCAATATCAATTGGTTCTGTATATTTAGTGCCATTGTGCTGTAACTCAGAGCAGATATGAGTGTTGCCATTGAGATTCTTGACATAGCTGTAGAATGCATTGTGGTTATCTTTAGAAACCATGGTGATTTTATTTTCGTAACTAGCTTTGGAGGATTTTATGAGGGATCTCAGCTTCTTGCTGAGGCTGACCAGGGAGTTCCTGCAATCATGGGATTTTACTCTTTTTTGCAACAATTCCTTCCTTTTGTTGTAGAGTTTGTTTATGGCAGGGGACCACCAGATTGGCTTTCTTTTTTTGGAGGATAGCATTTTGGTTCTTTTGGGGATGGCATGGTCCATGCACTCATGTATGTGCTTATATAGTGCATTTGAATATGATTCAGCAGTCGTGCCTCTATTTTCCATCTGTATAGGTGTCATGAAGTTAGCCATTTTGACTTAAGAAGCATGAAGTTGGCTTTGGAGAACATTTTTTACAGTGGTTTCCTTAATGGGGGGTGGGGCTGGGATATGGATGTCTAGGGTGATTAGCTTGTGGTCAGATCTGACCAGTGAGGAGTTGACATCTGGCATGGAGCATCTGTTACCCATATTGCTAATGACAAGGTCCAGGATGTTGCTGCCCCTGGTTGGGGTATGGACAAGCTGATCCAGGGCATTGGAATTGATGAATGCCAGAAATCTTTGGGCAAATGAGTTAGTACATGAGTAGATTTCCTAGTTGATGGTGAAGTAGTTGAAATCTCCCAATAGGGTATTGGGCTGTACCTTAATATTATCCAGTATATCAAGAAACATGGAGTGGGCGTCCTGGGGCATGGGGGAGGATCTGTAACAAGCTACAACCTGAATTGCAGTCTTGCCCAGGGTTAATTGTACTTGGATAATTTCAGATGCATTATGTTGAACAACTAGCATGGAGTTGTGGATATCCTTTATGAATATGGACACGTCTCCTCCTTTAGTGTTTCTTTCCAGGTTATGTGGCCGAAAGGTGTGGTTAGAATTGTAGCCTGGTAATGCAGGGTTGCTGTCTGGAGCCTTAAACCAGCTCTCTGTCACTGCACAGATGTCGATGTTCTCCATCTTAAGGAGTGCCTTGAGTGAGTGCATTTTGAGGTTTAGACTTCTAGTATTGAGTAGCATCACCCTTAGATTTTGCTTGTTTGAATCTACTATGGTGGTGCATTTGATATTTGAGCCTTGCCTAAAAAAGGCACTATAGGGGCGGCAAGAACCTTAGCCAGTATCCGGGATCCCAGAGGCAACAGGTGCAGGCCATCTCTGGCAAAGCATTGTGGCCTATCGATCATGTCATCCCAGGCAGACAGATACTGGATCCCTTGGAATGACACCAGAATCATAGCCAATTGTTGAAGTCAATAATTTTGTTCTTGCTTTCATTTGTATTTAATTTGTTGCTAATAGCTGTTAAGAATTTATCTAAAGTGTCTGAGTCTACTCCTTCATTTTCTATCTTATTTAAATTGATATAGAGTGCTGTAAAAATGTAGCATCTCTTCAGTATCTATTTTTTAAATTAGAATTAGAGTTTAATACATTTTAATTTGATTTGCTTTATTAATTAGTTTAGCTCTGTTAGTAAGTCTGTGTGGCCCTTTTGACATTGTCACAAAAGAAATTAAATTTGACCTTTTCAAGTGCTATTTTGGTTTTATGATTTTAAAATATCTTCTTAATTTTTTGTTAATATTTTGGCATATTTTATGGATTCTTTATCATTTGTACCTCCTGTGATAACTCCATGTTTGTGAATTAGTTATGTTGTACGTTTTGTGAATTTCTTCACCTGGACTCTGTTTGCAAATGATTTATTGTGATTAGTGTATTACATCATAAACAAACTAAGCAAATTAATAAATATTCAAATTTAAAGCTAGACATCCTAGCAAATCCCATCATATTACATCCTTAAAAAAATACAGTGGCTTGAATTTTTAGCCAGCATCTCACCTCATTGCAACTTAGACTAGCCAGTTCTGTGCTTTATAAACCTGGCATATACCTTTCCTTTGAGTCAGTAATCGACTTGTACACCGCATCTGGCAGCCTTGGATCTGAGCTGCTACATTTAGTGCAATCTCTATGTTCAAGAAACCACCATGGGAGCTTGAGCTCATCCACTGTTATATCAAAATTGTGCCTTTTAACACTTAATTTAAACTGACAGTAATTCATGATGAGTTAGGAACACAAATTTTGGAATAGTATCATATTACCCTGTCCTTTTCTAGACAGTTTCGTCTTTACCTCCTTTCTTATCCCTGTCCCTCAAAGTATTGATACTTGTATTTTCACTTCCAAGCTGCATTAGATAGTTTCCGTGCTTATGTGTTAATGTATTTCATTATGTAAATATTGCCTGCGTGCCCAAAGGCTATCAGCTATTTATGCTAAGATCAGTTGTAGGTCATATTTATGGAAATACTGCCTGTATAACTGTCTATGATATAGTTATGCTAGGACTACTGGTAGATCATAGCATGCTTATAGTAGTGAAAACATGAATCTTTATTGTAAGTAATAATCTACTCAATATGAGTTTTCTTGGTAGATCATATGATGCTATTGTGTTTCACCATGAATCTGTGATTCCTGTGTGTATCTCACATACTGTTTTAGCTGTAATCTGCAGGCTGTACTTCCAATGCTGCCATGTATTTATATACACTCAGTACATACCTGTCATTGTCACTTATCTCTTCAGTCATTATTAGAGCTTTTCTTCTTGAACCAGCAATGAATATGGACTCTGTCCACTCAAATCTACTTGATCAATAAATACAAATAAAGAAATAAATGAATTGAATACATGTGTTTGTATTGCTTCGTGGACACACACACACACACACACACACACACACACACACACACACACACACACACACACACACGCATATGTACTGTTGTGTTTTTAGATGTTATTAATTTTATTCTGAATATTCATGAGTAGGATATGTGGAAGTAACAGTATATCTTTCATGTTCATTAAACCAAGATGCATAGCAGATGGTAGAGAATGGACAAAAAGCATTGTATTGTTGGAAGAATAAGTTAATTTAAAATTCAATGCAAAATGCAAGATAATATATTTTGGAAGCAGTCTGATGGCACAGACACAGGGTGTTGGTCTGCCCCATTGGCAACTTAAGTTCAGCAGTGGGAGGATAGGATGAAGCACACAACAGCCAAACTCTGCTATTCTGGGGAGGATTTTTTGGGTATTTCACTGCCTTTGGAACTACTAATAGAAATAATCCTGCAAGTCATAATTTTAAGGGGGTGATAACATCCAGTGCTTGATGAGTCAATGCATGTACCAAGAGCATTGGCATCATTGCACAGTCCATTTGACCAGAGTTAAAGACCTTGACTGGAGTCAGAATGTACGCAGGACTTTAAGTGATGATGGGGCAAGGAAGAAAAAGTGTTTCTTGGAATAGTAACATTCTGTGTTAGTATAACAGTTTAGTTCACAGGGTTAAGCCTATGAGCCTGCATTGACCTTCATTCTGTAGTCTTGGGTTTGATTACCTTAGTTTCCATTTGTAAACCGTGTGACTTTGAGTAAGTCTGTTTATCAAATAGTGTTCCTGGGTTGTCCTTGAAAGTGGACACTTGCATCTAGTGAACTTACCCAGTTAATAAATAAAAGAGAAAAAAAATAATAAAAACATAGGAAAAGAGTGTAAAGTTGGAGTGCAAATAGTAATAGCAGCTTAATTGGATAGAGGTGTAGGAGTAGTTGTAACAGATGATGTAATTGTAAGCCAGCTTTGTAGCAGTGCATCAAGGAATGTTCTTAATAATGTGGGCACACAGATGTAATTGTTGAAAATCAAAGAATCATGTGTGTTCACTGAAATTGGAAATTTCCCAAATGAAATGTTGCTACAGTCTGGAGACCTTAGTTTCTCCTCAACATATTTAGGACAGATGTAATAAAGGTAAAGGCAACAGAAAAATACAGTAACTTACTTTTTAAAGTCTTGAATGAGTGGAAGCAAGAGAAAGCTGCAGCACAAGTGTTTAAGTACCTCATGAAAGTAAAATGTGCAAATGGGCACTATTTAAAAAAAAGACAATTTGAAGATATAAGGTGAGTGGCAGAAGGAGATAAGTATCTTTCACAAAAAAATGAAATGGATGATTAGAAAAGTGTTCCTTAAGTTTGTATGGGGAAAACATTGGTCAGCCCAAAATGTGTGGAAAATTAACACAGTTGTTTTTAAAGGGTTGGGAAGGCATAAATTGTAAAAGGATGATCTCTGTAGCTTACCCAACCCAAGCAGTAAGTAGATGGGCATACTAGGTGGGGGAGAGGTACTCCGGACTAAGGACATGGGCAGTCTAGGTGAGGGATATTCCCTGCCTGTCACCCACATATGTTTCATAGTATTTATTATTTTATGTTTACAAGAAAGCAGGTTAAAAAGCTGCAACTTGGAGCAAGACTGCTGGAATGAGGAAGGCATGCTTCTGTGTTGCCATTAATTTGGCTTCATTTAGTACACAGAGAAGTTGGGACTAGGTAACTGAAGAGCAACTGTCGTGTCTTTGAGAAGGAGGCTTAGTACCTTCATATACATCTATATATATATATATATATATATATATACACACACACACCATCATGGAGACTGTTGAAGATGTCAGGAAATGTACATGCAGATATTGGTACTGAGGGCGTACATGTCTCCTATATATATCAATAGGGACAAATGCCAAGTCATCTGGAAACACAGGGTGTCATAGGGTGATGGTGCCATCCCTTCTCACCCCTAACATTACTCCTTGTCCAAATTAAAGGTTTGGAAATTAACAAGTCAAGAATAGAGGCATTGGCAGAGAAAGTTGGACTGAGGTCATCAGGATAGTCAAAAAAATATTTATCTTCCCCACAAATATCTCCATAATACTGTATTTAAGTCAATGTTTCACTATTATCCGATGTTACTGTGATACAAAACGTAAATAATCAGTATTAGTGTGGTGACAAGTCAGGCGGTTTAGAAACCAGTCAAATCAAAGAAAATAACCAGTGTCCTGAACCATGAGCAGCTTAAAAGTACATTTAATGAGTTCCAAAGCTGACAAGCATTTCGCATAGTTCTATAAAATCCAAGAAGGTAGACCAATGTATAAAACTCCAAACCACACAAAAAATTCCAAACCACATAAGTGCAATAGCAGTACACTTTCACCTTAGCAGGCTTCCTCAGGTGTGTAATACTAAATTAGGAAACTAAAATGCTTTAAATAGGTAAAAATCATGTTTCCGTGAGAGAGGTCCCACTTATTTAATGATATGAACCCATCTAGATTTGGAATATTGTTCTATAAATGCTTTGTGGATGACCTCTTCCTTATTTGGGAAGAGTCTGAATCTGAGTTTACAGAATTTCATGCATTCATCACTGGTACCACTAACATTTTGCATTTTAACACAGAACTATCTCCCTCCACAATTAACTTCCTAGACATAGATTAAAGTAAAAATACCTCAATGTATAGAAAAGAAATATGAACTAACAATTATCTACACACAGCCAGCATGCATCCACCATACATTTATAAAAATATATGACGAAATCAGTGTTTAAGTATAGCAAGGCTTAATACTGAAAAGGCAAAGATGAATTTTACAATTACATACTACAGAATGTGAATGTAAGGAAAGAGGATATGTCACGCATGGTAGACAGTATACAAAAGGATATTTTAAATAAACATGACACAATATCCAGACCTTTTTTAACAGTTCAGGACAAAGCAGGATCACTAATGAATGTCCCAACAAATGTAGGTTCACTATGACCTATAATAGTAAAACTTCTAAAATAAAAAATATATCAAGGTATTGGCCAGTTTTATTCGGAATACCAGAACTATGTACAACAGTTACCAAGCAACCATTTTTTAGTTATAAAAGATCAACTAATGTAAAAAATATGCTTTGTTACAAAGAACAACCAATTACTCATTTTTATTTTCAAAGCAATAGACATGGAACATTTACCTGCAATAACTGTGTCCACTGTAGTTCTATAAGTACAGAAAAGACAATTTTATATCCAGTGACACATAAAACCTTTACTATCATAGCATATGGCAATTGCAATTCCAATAATTTAATTTATTTAGCAACTTGCAGTAAATGTCAAGCTTACTGTATAGGAAAAACTAATAGGAAACTTAAGGAAAGAATAAGTCAACATCAGAGATCAAGAGGCACATTTGAACTAATTCACTATATAAACATGTAAATGAAACAGATCAAACTAATTTATTTCAATTTCTTATTTTAAAAATTATTTTACAACCCATAAGATAAGGGAATATTACACTGCTAACTGAACAAGAAGAGCTCCAATGGATCCTCATATTTAAATCACACATCACTCCTGGAATAAATGACATAGTTACTATTAAGCCCCATCTAAACATCTCCGTAACTAGATACATTGACTTCTCTATATATTTTCCATGTTTTTAATGTTTATAATATAACTTTATCGCCATATCTTGCTACCGCCATTTTTATGTAACCATTCTTTCAGAATTACATTCTTTAGTGCTTAGATTCTAAGCAAATATGTGATTTTTTAACGTCATTTAACCTTTTTAATATTATGTGACTTGTTACATCATGTGACTGATTTTACCTGTTTAAAGCATTCTGTTTTCCTAATTTAATATTACATGCTGATGAAGCCTCCTAAGGTGAAAGTGTACTACTTTTGCACTAGTTGTTGTTGTGTCTTTCAGCTTTTCCCAGTTAGGGGTTGCCACAGTGGAACTCCGGTCCGCTAATGATTGGCAGTTGATTTTTACATGCTGAGTTGCCAGCCCTAACGCACAACCTTCAACGAAGGTACGCCCATTCATGCATGTCTCCACGCAGAAGACGCTCTAGCTGAGAGTCGAACCGTACAGCTTCTTACTGTGAGGCATCAGCATGGTTTAGAATTTTATTTTTAAGGATTTTAAGGAGTTGCATTGTGTCTTTGTGGACTTAGAGAAAGCATATGACAGGGTGCCTAGAGAGGAATTGTGGTATTGTAGGAGGAAGTCGCGAGTGTCAGAGAAGTATGTAAGAGTGGTACAGGATATGTATGAGGGTAGTGTGACAGCGGTGAGGTCTGCGGTGGGAGTGATGGATGCGTTTAAGGTGGAGGTGGGATTACATCAAGGATCAGCTCTGAGCCCTTTCTTATTTGCAATGGTGATGGACAGGTTGACAGACACAATCAGACAGGAGTCTCTGTGGTCTATGATGTTTGCAGATGACATTGTGATCTGTAGTGAGAGTAGGGAACAGGTGGAGGAGACCCTGGAGAGGTGGAGATATGCTCTAGAGAGAAAAGGAATGAAGGTCAACGGGACTAAGAATATATGTGTGTGAATGAGAGGGAGGGTAGAGGAATGGTTGAGGATGCAGGGAGTAGAGGTGGCGAAGGTGGATGAGTTTAAATACTTGGGATCAACAGCTCAGAGTAATGGTGAGTGCGGAAGAGAGATGAAGAAGAGAGTATAGGCAGGATGGAGTGGGTGGAGAAGAGTGTTAGGAGTGATTTGTGACAGACGAGTACCAGTAAGAGTGAAAGGGAAGGTTTACAAGGGGGTAGTGAGACCAGCTATGTTATATGGGTTGGAGATAGTGGCATTGACAAAAAGGCAGGAGTCAGAGCTGGACGTGGCAGAGTTAAAGATGTTAAGATTTGCACTGGGTGTGACGAGGGTGGACAGGATTAGGAATAATATTAGTGGGTCAGCCCAATTTGGAAGGTTTGGAGACAAAGCCAGAGAGGCACGATTACGTTGGTTTGGACATGTGCTGAGGAGGGATGCAGAGTATATTGGGGAAAAGATGCTAAGGATGAAGCTGCTAGGTAACAGGAAAAGAGGAAGGCCTAAGATAAGGTTTATGGATGTGGTGAGAGAGGACATGCAGGTGGTTGGTGTGACAGAGCAAGATGCAGAGGACAGGAAGAAATGGAAACAGATGATCTGCTGTGGCGACACCTAACGTGAGCAGCCGAAAGAAGAAGAATGGATTGGAATTTTGTGTGTGTTTGGAATTCTTTACCTTTGTCTACCTTCTTGGATTTTATTTTACTTATCTTGGACTTTATAGAACTCTGTGTGAAGTATTTGTCAGCTTTGGAACTCATTAAATGTACTTTTAAGCTGCTCATGGTTCAGGACACTGGTTGTTTTTTCAGTGTTACTGTGGTAGGTATGTTTTAAGACCTTTATTTAGGAGAGGACTTCTAGAGCAGTATTATACAAATAGGTTTTTATTCAATGATCTAATTTGTTGTGTGCCCTGATTTTCAATCAGAGATGCTGACATTCTTCCAGAGGTACAAACCAAACAGGGCATTATATTCTTTAATGGGTCTAATGAGGGATGGGTACAGTGGGACAATGCCCTCCTTTTTTCTGGATGAAAAGCCCTTAATGATGAGGTGTGCCACACAGAAGGATTTCCTGACTGTTGTGGTGATGTGGTTATTAAAGGTGAGACCACTGTCCACCTGTGTCCCTAAGTTTCTTATCACACTTTCAGTGTTTAGTGTACAGCCATCTATGTGGTAATTCACGGGTACATGTTAGCACCCACATGCTCCACATTAAAAGCAATGTTGACATACTCCATCTTCAGCTTTCGCCACTTGAAGTCCATTAATCGTTCAACTGCATTTCTCCATTATTATGTAGTTTTTCTGGTCATTTTGAGCTGTTTTTGTTGATGAATAATATAAACGTTGTGGTTTTCTATGTATGAAAATAGTTATAGGGTTTTTGAAAGATATTTTCTGATTAGTGACTTTCCTTCTAAAGTCTGTGAATGACTGTGATTGTGGTAGATAAGTCTCTAATGACTTTCACTGTTTTATGGTTTTTGCCTTGAGGCACTGTCTGATCTTCCTTTTGCGAAATCCCTTGCAGAAGGTAACTTAGATTTCCTTCTTGATTGCTGTCAACCAACATTTCTAAAGATCTGTAGCTCCTTTCCCTAGTTATATACACCTGCAGTCAGCACATGGTCTGTCATCGTCCTACTGAATTACAAGTGCATGGCTGGCCCCGTTTTCCCCAAGTCTCATACAAATGATGTAGATAGTCTTGCTCCTAATATGCTTCATTGCAGTCATTTCTTAAGAAGTCTGAATCATCTGTGTTCATTAACTGTATCATAAAACAAAGTCTACATAGAAACTTTTTTTTTGTACTTAAAGAGACAGTCCCAGTGTCTAAAATTCAGATCCAACTACAACTAACAAAAGTAATGCCCACTTTAGCAATGTCACTCACATTCCCACCCACAGTGTCATTTTTCTTTTAAATTTCCTGTACTTCGTAAATTACAGTCTTCTTTTGTCTCCCACTGTCAACTGTCCTTAAATTTTGGCAGAAAATGTAATCCACACCCAGGGAGTAAAAGTAAAGCAATGAAGTAAAAGTACATCAAATCCTGGTGTCGGAACAAACAAGGCTGGAACCAAATAAAGTAGCGTAGTCTTCATGAATAACAAGTGTCACCAAATAAGCAATCCAGATAAGTCGTAGTAAAATTTTTAATTCACCACATCAGACATAGGTAAGCGCTTTCACCCAAAAGGGCTTCCTCAAACCATATAAACTTCATAGTACAAAAAAAAATTTATAGAGAAAAAGGTGCCAAACCATCATAATTAATCAGTTGACACTCTTTGAACAAATAATTGCATTACTAAAAATCCTATGCATATAAAGTCATACACTCATAATGCATATATACAAATATAGCAGCATTTAAAATCTGTGTATATAGAGTATACGCATTGGTGTGCATCTAAATAACTCATTAAAATATATAACCACATATAAAACAATATGTATATATATATATATATATATATATATATATATATAAACAATCAAGGAAAGTAACTGGTATTTCCTTCCTGCATCTCTGGCATACTTCTAATATCTCCATCTCTAACCCTGTTAATTCTAGAGGTGGAGCTATTAGAAGTAGGACAGAGATGCAGGAAGCCAAGTGGATTATCAGGTTAAGGAGTGATAGACATCCTGCCCTGAATGACAAAGTGTCATTTAGACCACATATGTATATTAACTGATATATATGCTTGGTGATGCACTAGAGGTATTTCTTATGAAATACCAGTTACTTTCCTTGATTGTTTATATATATATATATATATATATATATATATATATATTGTTTTTATATGTGGGTACAAAACTCTTTTCCATCACATTACCTTCATTGCTATAGCAGAAAATGAACAATTTTGCTAGCAGCTCCAGAAAAAAAATACAAGTCAAAATCAGGGACAGTTGAAAGGTATAGGCACGCTGATATTGCAATACCATGCCTGTGCAATGAACGAGTAATTCTCCCAATACAAACAAGGAGAGGTTGTTGTAAACTGCCGGGCTCTAATGAGGGTCAGATTCTAAGTGCATAAAACATTACAGTCAATACTTCCAGTTAATTTCAGCTTGTTTCAGAAAACTGAGCTCCACTTGCGTTTCCGACTTTTCTGCCAGACAGCTTGCAAGTACTTCTGCTTCCTCTTGGTACAAAGTATTGGGCTGAACAATATTGCAGTGTCCCATGTCTAGGTGCCACTTGGTGTATTTTCTGCAAGAATCGAGGCATTGCTTCATCAGTCAGTAAAATTAGCAAGTCTCACTGGAGGTGTGAGTAATGTGCCAGTGAAGCTTGTGGATTGGTTCCTTGTCTTGGTTATCAGCTGCGGAGTTCAGAGCCACTTTGAATGCAAACATGCATTTTCAGTAGGTTCATAGGTTGGTACTAGGCTATTGGCCCTAGGGCCTATACAAACGTAGCCATAACAATTCCCTGGCTATTTCTTCCCACAATATTCACTTCCCTGGACCCCTGTCTAGCAGGGTGACTGACATGATCCCCAGGGTGAATTTCCTATCTCCCATCCAATCGTCAAGGTTACTTTTGAAGACAGCCAAAGAGGCGCTCTGCTTGAAATATATGGGCAGTCTGTTCCAGAGTCTGGGGAATCTCTGGATCAGGAACCTATCCCTCCAGCATGTTTTGTTCATTGTGATGACAAGATTTAGATCCCTGGAGCATGTGGCTCTAAGGGATTGGGATTTCTTTAAGTGTAGCATGTCCAACAGCTCTGGGTTTGACATGGCCTTGTATGTTCATAGGTTCATGGGTAGGTACTAGGCTATTGGCCCTAGGGCCTATATAAGCCTAGCCAAAAGGTACCCTGGCTTTCGCCACCCAAGAAAATTTTCAGTTTATTCATTTCAAGTAGAGATTGCCTCTGAGTAGATGATATGTGACAGAGTATAGCTGGAATTTTTTTAGACGGTCAGCATAGGGCATCTGCTTTAGGCCTGTGATTCTTTTAGTGAGGTGTTTCTGCAGCATTTCCAGTTGTTGTAGATGTCTTGAGAGGTACATACCAAACAGGGCATTATATTCTTTAATGGGTCTAATGAGGGATGAGTACAGTGGGACAATGCCCTCCTTTTTTCTGGATGAAAAGCCCTTAATGATGAGGTGTGCCACATAGAAGGATTTCCTGACTGTTGTGGTGATGTGGTTATTAAAGGTGAGACCACTGTCCACCTGTGTCCCTAAGTTTCTTATCACACTTTCAGTGTTTAGTGTACAGCCATCTATGTGGTAATTCACGGGTACATGTTTTTTCCCAAAGGAGATAGCTATACATTTTGTGGCATTGAGCTCAAGCCCATGGCTCTGGCACCAAGCATCTGTTTCTGTAAGGCCCTTTTATAGAACATCCACATAATTTGGGGATTCAGTAATGGCTCCCAGTTTGCAGTCATCTGCAAACTTTGTTAGCCAGAGTCCCTTAGTGTTGGCCTGTACTTCAGAGAAGTAGTTGCCAAAAAGAGCAGTCCCAGGACTGAACCCTGAGGTACTCCACTTGTCACTTTTCTGGAGCTGGATTTGGAGTAGGCTACTTTTACAGTGTGGGTTCTGTCAGTTAGCCAGTTGGCAACCCATTGAGTGATGTAGGGATTAATGCCCAGCTTAGTAAGTTTATCTATGATTCCAGAGTGGGGATGGTGTTGAAGGCCTTGACGAGGTCCAGATATGCTGTGTGAACCACCTTATCCTTGTCCACAGCTCTGGAGACTGATACAAAGAAGTCAATCAGGTTCAGGAGACAAGATCAGCCCTTCACGAACCCAAACTGGGTGGAGTCCAGTGTTTGAAGGTTCCCATTGTCTTTGTTTATAAGTTCCACAATAATATGTTCCATGACCTTGCAGATCAGTCTCATCAGACTGATGGGGCGGTAGTTCCCAGGATCCAAGGTGTAGCTGTGCACCAATCAGTGGCACAAAGCCTGAGGTGAGGCTATGATTAAACATGACACTTAGGTGAGGTGCCAGTTCATTTTGTAGTTCATGTAGTACACAGCCCGGGATGTCATCTGGTCCCACGGATGCTGTATTCTTAGCTTTGGAGAGTGTGTTTTTTACCTGTATGGCCATTATTACCGGAATCTTTCGGTATTGAGATGAGCCCTTTAGGGGGTGAGAGGGGGGTGAAATTGGCAGTGAATTGATCTGCCAAGATATTGGCAATATCCTTGGGATCAGTATAGTTAATGCCATTCTGTTGTAGCTCAGAGCAGATCTGAGCATTGCCATTTAGATTCTTGACATAGCTATAGAATGCCTTGTGGTTGACTTTGGAATCTTTGGCAATTTTATTTTCATAACTAGCTTTGGAGGATTTTATGAGGCATCTCAGCTTCTTACTGAGGCTGGTAAGGGAATTTTTTTGCATCCTAGGATTTTCCTCTTTTCTGCAACAGTTTCTTCCTTTTGTTGTAAAGTTTGTTTATGACAGTGGGCCACCAGATTGGATTCCTTTTTTTGGAGGAGAGCATCTTGATTCTATTTTGGATGGCATGATTCATGCACGAGGGGATGTGCTCGTACAGTGCACTCGTGTAGGATTCAGCAATCTAACTTTCAGTTCCCGTCTGCATGACTGTCATGAAGTTTGTCACTTCTGACTTAAGTAGCATGAAGTTGCCTTTGGAGAAGTTTTTTATGGAGGTTTCCTTACTGGGGGGTGGGGCAGGGATGTGGATGTCAAGGGTGATTATCTTATGGTCAGATCTGACCAACAAGGGGGTGACCATAGGTGTGGAGCATTGATTTCCCATGTTGGTAATGAACAAGTCTAAGATATTGGAGCCCCTGGTGGGACAATGGATTAGTTGATCCAGGGCATTGGAATTCATGAATTCCAAGAACCGTTGGGCAAAGGTGTTGATACATGAGTAGTTTTCCCCGTTAATGGCAGGGTAGTTGCAATTACCCAGTATTAGGGTGTTTGGTTGTATCTTAATATTTTCCAGTATGTTTAGAAAGGTGTAGTGAGAATCTTGAGGCATGGTGGGGGATCTGTAGCAAGCGAAAATTTGGATTGCAGTCTTACCTTTTGTTAGTTGCACCTGGAGAATTTCAGACGCATTGTGTTGGGCATCTAGCCTGGTGGCATGAATATCCTTGGTGAATATGGACACACCTCCACCTTTAGTGTTTCGATCCTGGTTTGGTGGCTGAAAAGTGTAGTGGAGCCTTGAACCAGGTCTCAGTTACTGCACAGATATCGATGTTCTCCATTTTTAGGAGTGCCTTGAGAGAGTGTATTTTGAGGTTTAGACTTCTAGCATTGAGTAGCATTACCTCCAGATTTTGCATGCTTGTACCTGTTACAGTGGTGATTTTGTCCTTTGAACTTTTCCTAAAAAAGGCACTATAGGGGTGGCAAGAGCCTTGGCTAGTAACCTGAATCCCAGGGGCAACAGGTGCAGACCATCTCTGGCAAAGCATCGTGGTCTGTCGATCATGTTGTCCCAGGCAGGCAGATACTGGATCCCCTTTGAATGACACCAGAAGTTTAGCCAGTTGTTGAAGTCAATCATTTTGTCCTTATACTGTGGTATCATTCTGGGCAAAGTCAGGATGTTTCTCAGGGCTAGGGTCATACCTGCTTGGGCCACATGATCCGAGAGCTCTTCCATGTCTCTTGTCATGTAGTCCAGGGAGGTACCTCTCAAGTCATTCACTCCAACATGGACAATGACAGAGTCATATTTGTACTTGTAGAGTGACTTGAGTGCATGCGTTATGAGGCGTATCCTGGCACCCGACAGGCAGCTGACTGTAATTTTCTCCTTGTTCAGCCTGGTGAGTGGGACATCAGTGTACCCGACTATACAGTCACCTATGACTAAAGTGTTGGGTACATTGTCTTGCCTTAGGGGCTGTTGTTGGGTGGCACACTGGTGTTGTGAGCTATGTGACACTTTGGTTGTGATTGGTGTTTGTTTGCATTTCAGCTTTGGAGGTCCTTGTTGCTTGGGCAGGCTACGATTAAGGGCCTCCGCAATTGAGGGTTTAGTGTTGCTATGTGACGGTGTTGGTGGTGTGGGTTTAGAAGGGCTATGTGTTGTATGAGGTGTAGTGCGGGTGTTAACCTTCTCCTCTTGACTGTCTAGCACAATCTTGGGTGGAAAGACCTTTGCTTCCAGTTTGGCTATGTAAGTGCATCTCTCGCAGGTTGTAGTGTTGGGTGGTAGAATGAAAGGGTTGTCTGTGTACATGAGGCAATTGCTGCATTTCCCCGGTGTGCCCATATTCACCAAGTGGACAGGAGAAATCACTAGAAACTGACCCTTGGACATACCTAGTTTGTTTTTTTTTGTTTTTTTTTGTAAAGTACAAGAGCTGTTTTCCGTTACCTTAGCAAGGTACTTTGCAATTATAGGCTGTTTAGTGCTTACAAATAATTTCTCCTCATTAACAAGGAGAGTTGAGTGCTTGTATAAGTTTAAGACTTCCTAGTGCTTTCCAGCAGGTTTTAGAGCAAGTGCTAGTCACTGGGATGCTTAAAGGTAAGAAGAAAAAATGGTTTATCATAAACACTGCAGTATGCACTAGAGGAGTTAGATGTGAAAGTAGATAACTTAAATTTTACCTGTCTAAAAAGTTAAGTTTTAGTGGAGAGTCACTATTTTTAAAACAGCAAGATAGATTGAAAGGGGGTGGTCACTTTTGTATTTTGGTACTATGAAATACAGTAGGATGGCCAATAAATTTAAGTAGTTGAAGGGGAGTGATTTCACAAAATGATAATTTTGCGCTTACTTACACAAGCCAGTAAAAGCAGAGAGGAAATGAGATATATGGTCAAATTAACATAAGGGGCAGGCAACTAGAAAGACAGTGGTGTTTAAGAACACAACGGTAACCGGGTGGGGGAAATGTCTGCCTGATTCAGAAGAGACAGAGCTGTGGTCTCTTTTCAAGTTTTAATATGCAGTTAAAAGCAGAATACAAGTAAAACACAAGGTAAAGAAAACAAATCACAGTATTCAAAATAAAAAGGCAATAAAGTAATACAAAATACAACAAATAAAAAGCAAACTAACCTTTCCCTCACAGCAAAGTGTAGCAAAGTCTGGGTACGTCTTTCTAGTAAAGCTCTGAAATGTTTTATTTTACCCCTTAAAAAGAAGGTTTAGTTCCTAGCTCCACCCCCTCAGTTCACAGATGATTAACCTTAACTGACCTGCTGTGTCTTATGTGCGAGTTCTTAATCGATCTGTTCTGATTTCTGCCTGACTCACAAGAGACAGAGCTGTGGTCTCTTTTCAAGTTTTAATATGTAGTTAAAAGCAGAATACAAGTAAAACACAAGGTAAAGAAAACAAATCACAGTATTCAAAATAGAAAAAGGCAATAAAGTAATACAAAATACAACAAATAAAAAGCAAACTAACCTTTCCCTCACAGCAAAATGTAGCAGAGTCTGGGTGAGCCTTTCTAGTAAAGCAAGTATAAGTTAATAATGTACAATTGTTTGTTAGGTGTATTTCAGAACATTATTTATTTATTTTGCATTACTAACTGCTATATAAACTGTTAGGGTACGATGGTGCAGCACTGTAGTAACAGCTTCACAAATGAATGCCGATACTGTGTTTGTGGTAATGGTAATGGTTGAAGCGTCAACGTGCCTATGAATTTTACAGTAGCAAACTGCTTTTTAGATTAACAGTATCCAGTTTTCTAAGTTTTTGACACTGTATTAATTTATTTATTTTAGTTTTTACTTTGGTGAAAAAATGTGTTTTTCTTTACAGGGTACCTAGCTACATGTCTGAAGAATGTCCCAGTATTAGGGGCAAGTTAATGGCACAAAAAGTTTTGCATAAGCATGCATGTTCTGAACAATAATGCATGCCACTGTTGACTAACTTTAAATCTCAATAATGAAAATTACAGATTTTAGGAGCAAAGGGGACAATACAACATCGGTACTGTAATGTTCTGCACCATCTGCTTCCCTCGAGACTCTCAAATTTTTTGCTCAGCATACAGGGAGAAAATTGATGGTGGAAAGGCTCAGAAGTGGAATAGTTCTTAAATATTACTTTAATTCTCTTGGAAAGGTAAACAGCAGGCTTTCCATCAGGGTGCCTGTTCTGAACAAATAAGAAACTTTAATGTATAGCATTGCTGTCTGACTGTATTTTTTAGTAATTTACCAGTAAATCAACCATGTTGCTATGTGATGTGCCAAAATATGAAGTAAAATAAAGGTCCTCTACAAAATCAGACACAGTTGAGGGGTATGCATTTTGTCAAAGTATGTTCCTTCTAATCCCAGCTTTCACTAGGCAAAAATCAGGGACAGCTCAGCTGGGATGAACACTATCTGTAAGACAGTTAGGTATTGGTCAGCGTAAACTTACTTTTGTATTGTGAAACTTCATGGTTAGCATGGGAAATAAAATAAATACAGCTTCCTTCTTTTCCTTTCCTTAGTTATCATTAATTTAATTGTAACAGGTGATGAAAGAATTTGTCCATTGTATATTTATCTGCTGTTTGAGATACAAGAGATGCAAGGCAACTGTGCCTCTCATGGCACAAAAGTCAAGGCAAAAATCTCCTCGTCAAGATTCTAGAAGATATTAAAGAAAAGGACAGTAATTCAATTTTTCCTGGTAACTCGGGGTCTTAGTCTGTGATGTATTCAGTTAGGAACTTGTGGGGTCTTTCTAGTTGTTTGATATGTCTAGCGAAGTACATCCTAAAGGGAGCATTATGCTGAATAGTCAGGCTAATCACTGATAAATCTACAGAAATATTGCCTTCTCTGGATCTGAATGATATTCCCTTTGGAAAATAAAAACAATGAGTATGATTGTCTGATTACTGTTGTCACACAATGTCTGGAAGATAGGGAATTGTCACAGGGAATTGTCACCCAGTGATCCAACGTCCCTAAGATTTTCATTTTGAAGTAGAATGTTTATGCTGTATGTTTGGAAAGGGGATTGCCTACCAAATGTAACAATATTGCATTTTTTACATTTAATTGATGCCCATTTCACTACACCAGTTATTTACATGTGTAATTTCTTGCAGAAGAGTTAGAGCATTAAGGGATTTGACAATAAAATAAAGATTCCAACAAAAGGCACAAAGTTCAAAGAATCAAACACAGTCCATAAATAAATATTTGTTGTTCCTCTTGATAGTCAAGTTTGATTGTATTTTTCTGCACACCGCTGGGGCCGTGACCAATTCCAGTGAGGTCACTACACACCGCCCATCATTACCACCAATTTGGTGGTTTAGTGAGTTCGTCAGATTGGCCCCACTGAAGTTGGTAGACTATCAAACTTGACTATCCTGAAGAACAGTGAATAAATATTTAATATTTATTTATAGAATCAAATTGATTGGCTTGCCTTTTTGCAGAGCTATCTTTCCATTAGAATGTTCATTTTTATTGCTTTTTCTTTTTTTCCTTTGGTGGTTTGAAGGCAGTTGGTTTCTCTGTGGGGACTTAATAATAACTCTTAGTTTGCATTCATTTTCAAACTTAATTACTAAACATAATTAGCTTGAAATGTTGGTTTCCAGTCTGGAGATCAGAAATGAAAATGCTGAAAAGAGGTTACAACACTGGCCCCTAGGGGACATCATTGATTGGTTTTGTACTTTCTGATGAGACACCTGCCACTTCATAGGTTCATAGGTAGATACTAGGCTATCTGCCCTAGGGCATTTATAAGCCTAGCCAGAGTGTATTTGGCTTCCGCCTCCCTATTAGATTAGCCTACTGTGCCTCTGTAAAGTAGGTCACAGAAAGTACCCTTTAAGATTAGTTTACTGTGCCTCTGTCTAGCAGGGACACAGAAGAGATCCCAGGGGTGAATTTGCGATCTCCCATCCACGCATCCAGATTTCGCTTGAAGAGGGTCAGAGAGGGGCTATGTCTAACATGAATTGGGATTCTATTCCAGAGTGAGGGGAGCCTCTGGGAAATTAATCTGTCCCTCCAGCATGTCCTATTTATTTTTGTGCTGAGGTTTAAGTCCCTGGAGCGTGTAGTTCTAAGGGACTTGGACTTTTTGAGGTGGAGCATGTCCATTAATTCTGGGTTTGACATGGCTTTGTACATCAGGCATAGATCGCCTCTGAGTAGGCAGTAAGCAACTGAGTAGAGCTGGATTTTCTTTAGTCGAGCTGCATAGGACATCTGTTTGTAGCCCATGATCCTCTTGGTGAGGTACTTTCTCTCCAGTTGCTGCAGGTGTCGGGTAAGGTACATCCCAAAAGGGGCATTGTATTCAATTATGGGCCTGATGAGTGACAAGTAGAGGGGCACAATGACCTCTCTTGATCTAGATGCGAACCCTTTCGTGATAAGGTGGGCTATATAGAAGGTCTTTCTAACCACTTTGGCAACGTGATTGTCAAAGGAGAGATTACTATCTACGTTGGTCCCCAAATCTCTAATTACTTCTTCCGTACTTAATGGATTACCAGCTATGTGGAAATTTGTGGGCACCTTGTTTTTCCCAAAGGGGATGACTATGCACTTTTTAGCATTTAGCTTGAGGCCGTGGCTCTGGCACCAAGCATCCATCTCTGTGAGACCCTTTTGGAGGATGCTTGTGTCAGCTGGAGATTCAATTATGGCCCCCAGTTTGCAGTCATCTGCAAACTTTGTCAGCCATAATCCCCCCCGTGTTAGCCTGAAATCAGAGAAGTATATACCGAACAAGAGAGGTCCCAGAACTGAGCCCTGTGGGATGCCACTTGTAACTGGTTTGGATTCGGACATGGCACCTGCGATTCTGACCATGTGGGTTCTATCTCTGAGCCAGTTTGCAACCCATCTTTTGATATAGGGGTTGATACTTAAGATGGTAAGCTTATTTATGATGCCCGAGTGGGGTATTGTGTCAACGGCTTTTGCGAGGTCCAGGTAGGCTGTGTGGACTACCTTGCCCTCATCTATGGCTTTGGTAACTGTTTCAAAGAAATCAGCTAGGTTTAAGGGGCAAGATCTGTGCTTAACAAGGCCAAATTGGGTAGGGTCCAGTGTCTGGAGGCTCCCAATGTCTTTGTTTATGAGTTCCATGATAATACGCTCCATAGCTTTTCAAACCAGACTAGTCAGGCTTATGGGGCAATAGTTCCCGGGGTCCGTTGTGGCACCACCTTTGTGGAGTGGGACCACTGTAGCTGTACGCTATTCTTTGGGTACATATCCTGTAGTAAGGCTAAGTTTGAACAGTGACTTAATGTGAGGGTTCAGTTCTTCTTGGAGCTCGTGTAAGACACAGCCTGGGACACAGTCCGGTCCCATAGATGCTGTGTTTTTTGCTTAGGAGAGGGCAGCTTTCACCTGTGCATCTGTGATGTCATGGAGGTTACATTCAGTTGGGCTAGGCATTTGCTCCTTTGGGGGGAAGGGGGGAGTTTGTGCTGAATCTGTCTGCCAGGATGTTGGCTATATCTGTAGGTTTGGTATATTTTGTACTGTTATGCAACAATTCAGAGCATATCTGGGAGTTTCCACCCATATTCCTGACATAACTAAAGAAGGCCTTGTGATTATCTTTAGTGTCTAGGGCATTTTCTTTCAAAACTGGCCTTTGATGATTTTATGAGGGATCGAAGTTTCTTGCTAATACTGATCAGAGATGCCTTCCCTTTTTGGGATTTTGCTCTGTCATGTAGTAGCTTCCTCCTTCTGTTGTATAGCTTATTTATGGCCGGGGTCCACCAGACCAGTCTCCCGTTTTTGGAGGCGTGAGTCTTGGTTTTATTTGGGATAGCACGATCCATGCATTCCTGCAGGTGCTCATAGAATGCATTTGTAAAGGATTCTGCGGATTTGTCTGTATTATCCTCTGGCCCGGGGGCTTTGAAGGATTCCACCTCAGTCTTGAGAAGTGCAAAGTTGGCTTTTGAGAAATTCTTTACAGTGATTTCCTTGGCTGGGGGTGGGGACGGGATATGGATGTCCAGGGAAATTTGTTTATGGTCTGATCTTACCAGTGATGGGTTTACCTTTGGTGTGGAACATAGAGTCCCCATGTTGGTGATGACCAGGTCCAATATGTTGTTCCCTCTTGTGGGAGTGGTGACCAGTTGTTCCATCGCGTTAGAGTTTATAAATTCAAAGAACCGTTGGGTGAGGGTGTTTGGGCTTGAGTAGTTTTCCCAGTCAATGTTTGGGTAGTTGAAGTCACCCAATAACATAGTGTTTGGAGAGACCTTCATATTCTCCAGTGTTCTCAGGAATGCCAAATGGGGTTCCTGTAATAGGGAGGGTGTTCTGTAGCAGGCTACAAACTGAAAGGCAGTTTAGCCCGCTGTTAGTTGCACATGGATGGTTTTCGATGCTTCATGCAATGCCACTAACCTGGAGGTGTAGGTATCTTTGATGAATATAGATACTCCCCCTCTTTTTGTGCTTCGGTCCAAGTTTTGGGGCCGAAACGCATGGTATGAGTTATAACCTGGTAGTGCTGGGGTTCTCTCAGGAGCCTTGAACCAGGTTTCTGTTACTGCACAGACATTGATTTTCTGCATACTGAGGAGAGCCTCGAATGCGTACATCTTGAGGTTTAGACTTCTGGCACTGAGTAGCATTACCTTTAGTTTTTTTATCCTTGGGTTGTCTATGGAGGTGGGTTTGTCCTTTGAACCTTGCCTAAAAAAGGCACTGTGGGGGTGGCAAGAGCCTTGGCCAGTATACGAAAGCCTAAGGGTGACAGGTGCAAGCCGTCCCTAGCGAAGCAACGTGGCTTGTCGAGCATGTCATCCCAGGCTGACAGACACTGGATCCCCTTTGAATGACACCAATCCTTTAGCCAATTGTTGAAACTGATCATTTTGTCTTTATACTGTGGCATCATTCTTGGTGAGGGCAAGATGCTACTCAAGGTCAGAGTCATACCAGCCTGGGCTACATGGTCAGAGAGCTCCTCTATGTCTCTTTTCATTTTCAGGGAGGTACGTCTCAGGTCATTCACGCCAACATGGACAATGACGGTGTCATACTTGTACTTGCTTTGTAGTGACCTGAGTGCTTGCATTATGTGGCAGATCCTGGCACCCGACAGGCAGCTTACAGTGACCTTCTCCTTGTTCAGTCTGGTGAGCGGGACGTCAGTGTGCCGGACAATAGAGTCCCCTATAACAAGTGTATTTGGTGTGTTGTTTGGCCTTAAGGGCTGTGACTGTGAGGCACACTGATTTTGTGAGATATGTGATTCGTGGGTATTGTTGAGGGGTGGCTGTTGCTTGGATATCTGCTTAGGAGGTCTTTGCTGTTTAGGCAGATTTTTATTTAGAGCCTCCGAGTATGTTTTTGTGTGTTTATGTGTTGGGTATGCAGATGCAATAGGTCTGTGTGAGACTGGATTTGTGGTGCGGGTGGTTACCTTTTCCTCCTGACTGACTGTGCCAGTCTTGTGTTGAGAGAGCTCTGCCTCCAGTTTGTCTGTGTAACTGCATATCTCACATGTGTTAGAGTTTGTTGGAAGGAGGAGAGGGTTGTCTGTGTACATAAGGCAATTGTAACATTGCCTCAAAATTCCCAGATTCACCAGCTGGACTGGAGAGTAACCTTGAAACTGACCCTTGGACATACCAGATTAGTATAGGGAACTGTTTTTTTACTGATCAGATTAGGGAAGGGAACTGATTTTTCACTTGATCAGGAAGGACCAATCGGGAGCCTAATACTTATGAGAAATCAAGGAGGGTGTAGTGCTTTAGTTAGTTAGTGTTTCCTTATAAGAGCTGAACTGCATGGGTTCTGTATATTAGCCAGTTTGATCTCCAGCCTACCACATATGGATTTATTTTTAAGGTGTTAAGCTTACTTACAATGCCAGCATGGTGGTATGGTATCAAGCACCTTGACCAACTGAACAATGACCATATGAACAGCATGAACACTGCAGCTTGTGCTACCCTCTCAAAGATGTTAACCTATTTCATTATGCAGGATCTTCTCTGGATAAAGACAGACTGCTCAAGTCAAGTTTAATGAGATTTTTGATATCCTTGTTTATAAGTTCTGTTATAATATATTCCATGGCTTTGTGGATGAGACCCATTAGGCCTATAATTCTGCAATCCCCAGGGGTGGTCACAGAGACTCCATTGTAGAGTGGCACCATAACTGCAGAGTGCCAAACTTCAGGGACAAACCTTGTAGGAAAACTTAGGTGAAACAATTTGAGGAGTGTCTTTGCCAGGGCTTGTTTAGTACTGTTTATTAAACAATCAGGTCAACTGTCAGGTCTCACAGAATAAGTATTTTTGGACTTTGAAAGCACCTAAAATACATGTTTCTCTGTGATAAAAGGGGGGTAGAGAATTCAGGGCTATATGGGCCTTGGAAAGAAATTTCTGAGGAAATATTAGTGCTGGATATTTGCTAAAATATTAGCAATGTCTAGTGTATCTGAATAAGGGTACTACTTTGAATAAGGTCAGAGCAGTGTTGGGTTTTAGTCTTTATTTTCCTTCATACCTAAAGAACAAGAATTTATAACTGTCCTTATTTTTAAATGTTATCCTATGTTATCCTATGTTTATGGGCTGTTTTAATAAACATAATAGCATTTTTCATAGGATCATAGGAGCATAAGAGATTACTAGGCTGTCAACCTCTAGTTCATTTTAAGCCTAGCCATTTCATCACAATGTAATACCATAAAAATGCTAGTCAGTACCCAGAATTGCATTTGGTGATTAATGTCCATGTTCAGGAAGGTTGTGGGCTCTATCCCCAGTAAGAATTTATGGTGCACCATCTACTTGTCCAGGTTCCTCTTGAACAGTGTCATAGCAGTGCTCTCTTTCACATGAATTGGTAGCCTGTTCCAAACACATGACAGTCACTGGGTGATAAATAGGGCATGCTAGAGAGACAGATTTAAGTCACGGGTCATATTTAGGTAACTGGAATGGGTAGCCCTAGTTACGTTTGATTTATGCATATGCAGCAAGTTCGTTAGGTTTGGGTCTTGGACTGCTCTATAGGCCAGGCATAAGTCTGTATATTGACAGGAACTTTAGTCAGTCTGTGTAAGGCACATGCTGGAGCCCCTTGATCTTCTTTGTTAGAAACCTCTGAGGTCTCTGTAATGGCTGCAGGTGCTTATAATGGTACATGCCAAATGGGGCGTTATACTCAATTATGGGACAGATAAGTGCCAAGTATAGGTGGGGGTTATAATCAATTATGAGCTAGATAAATGCCGAGTACAGGTGGGGGTTATAACTTTTGCTCTTGAGGTGATGCCTTTACTAATCAAGTGTGCAACATAGACAGCTTTCCTTACTACATTAAACACAAGGTGGTCGAAATTAAGGTCATAGTCAACATGCAATCTCAAGTCCCTTACCACTTCATGAGTAGTTAGGGTATTGTTGTTTATTTGATAGTGTGAGAAGACATGGTTTGTGCCAAAGGGAATGATGATAATGCCTTTCTTTGCATTCAGTTTGAAACCATGACTAAATACACCAGTTGTTGGTCTGCATGAGACCCTTGTGGAGTATACTGACATCATTTGGGGATTCAGTGATGGCACCTAGTTTGCAGTTATTAGTTTTGGCCTGAACTTCTGAGAAGTATATACCAAACAGTACAGGACCCAGCACTGAACCCTGTGACACCCCACTGATAACAGGTCTGCTGGTTGATGTGGAGTCATCCACTTTGATAGTGTGTGTCTGGTTTGTGAGACAGTTGGCAACCATCTTACAATGAAGGGGTTTATATTCAGTTAGCTAAGTTTATTATTAGTGCCTGAATGTGGGTTTGTGTTGAAAGCCTTTGCCAGGTTGAGGTATGCTGTATGCACAGATTTACCCTCATCATTAGCCTTTGTCACATTTTCAAAGAAATCCACCAGATTTAGCAGGCAGGACCTGTCCTTCATGGAGCCAAATAGGGTAGGATCCAGGGTTTGGAGGTCACCTATGTCTTTATTTATGAGTTCCATAATGATACATTCCATGGCCTCACAGATGAGTCTGGTCAGGCTTATGGGTCTGTTGCTAGGCCACCTTTGTGGAGGGGAATAACTGATGTTCTTCGTGTTTCACTATTGCAGTCATCACATTTGGGTTACCCCTGCTGGGGTAGCCCTCGGCTGGCCTGAATACCAGAGACATAGTATTTCTGCATCGGTTGCTGTCACTTGAAGACTGACGTCAGATCATCAGGGGTATAAAGGAAGGCAGCCAATGCCATTACATCAGTCTTTCTTGCAGTGGAGCCCGAAGCAGAAGCAGTTCACACAAGTGCCGGTCGGCCGCTACCTGAGTTTTGTTTCCAAATTGAAGTTGAAGTCTTCGAAAGCTAAGTACCCCATTTGGGATCCTTTTTTCTTGTACTAACCAATGTCAGAAAAAGTTAATAATTGTCTCGCTTGTGGAAAGCAGATGTCGCACTGGGACTTCCATTTCTACTGCGTCGCTTGTCTAGGCCCAGACCACGATGTCCCTCATTGTCAGTTCTGTGCATTGTTTAACACCAAATCTGTTCGTTGTCAGGCTCTTTTTGTAGCCAGATAAAGATAGAGACAGACTGCATAGGACTAAACCTTCCGACGATGTCTGGAAACTCTTTTACCTATTATTCCTTGCCTGAGGGAGGAATTTCTTTGGTGGGCAATAGCCTGCTCCCACAACAAGGGACTGCCCTTCTCCCCACACCCCACCACCCTGACCCTCAACACAGATGCTTCAAATTATGCTTGAGGTGCACACCTCAATGGAAGGTGCATACAGGGCCAATGGAACCCCCAGCAACTTCCCCTGCACATCAGTCTAAAAGAGATGATGGCTGTGCAGCAGGCCTTGATAGCTTTCAAACCCCTTCTCTTTCCATAGGTTCCCCTGATCAAAACAGACAACACCACAGTGATGTGGCACATCAACAACCAGGGAGGGACTCACTCCTACCCACTGTGTAGGCTGGCCATGACCCTGTGGTTCACAGCCTCTTCCATGCATCTGCACCTATTAGCACAACACCTGGCAGGCTCTCTTAACTCCCTGGCAGATCAGTTAAGCAGAAAACTGTTGGACCCCCACGAGTGGCAGCTCAACAGAAACACCTTCTTACTAATAACTCAGAAATGAGGAATCCAGGAGGTCGACCTCTTTGCCTCCCACACCAACAATCAGCTCAACAAATTCTGCACCAGGGAGCATCACTGCATGGCATGGAAAGTTGATTCCCTGTCCTTCCCCTGGGTAAACCTCTTGATCTATGCCTTTCCTCCCCTACCTCTCATTCCCAAGGTACTGATCAAAATAAGGGAGGAAAGACCAAGGACCATTCTCATGGCTCCAGAATGGCCCAGACAGCACTTGTACCCCTTGCTGCGCAGCCTGTCCCCACTGCCCCCATGGAATCTTCCTCAGGTTCCCAACCTCCTAACCCAAAGGGCAGGGGAATTCATGCACCCCCATTTGCAGACACTCAGTTTGGAAACTTGGCCTCTCACCAATCTGCCCTCCTCAGTAAACAGGTTCTGGATGTTATTTGAGAGGCCAGACACCCTAGCACTAGAAAGTTTTATGCAGATAAATGGAAAGTGTTCTGCACCTGTATCCAGGCTTACAGAGCCAATATGGCACAGCCCTCCATCCCTCTCATCCTGGACTACTTAGCTGACCTACAACACAGTGGTCTCTCTTTCTCCTCTA
Organism: Protopterus annectens; assembly: GCF_019279795.1. Lineage (NCBI taxonomy): Eukaryota > Metazoa > Chordata > Ceratodontiformes > Protopteridae > Protopterus > Protopterus annectens. The sequence goes on from NC_056746.1 coordinate 810,558,700, forward strand.
TAAAAATTCACGCCTCTGCTATTTCCGCTCATTTTTCCACTGAGCAGCCTCTTTTTTCACACCCTCTGATTAAGCAGTTCCTCTGAGGGGCTAACAACTTGAGGCTCCCCAGGAGGGCACCAACACCAGCTTGGGACCTTAACTTTGTCTTGGAAAAGCTCACCCTGCCTCCTTTTGAACCAGCTTCTTCTGCAGAGCTAAAATTTCTCTCCTGGAAGACAGCCTACCTGCTGGCCATCACTTCAGCTAGAAGAGTCTCTGAGCTGCAAGCACTCATGGCAGTGGAACCCTTCATCATCTTCCATGCAGACAGGGTATCCCTCAGAACTAATCCATCCTTCATGCTTAAGGTGGTATCCAGTGTGGCTCTCAATCAATCCATCCATTTGCCCATCTTCTTTCCTAACCCTCAAAACAAGGGGGAAAGGATTCTGCACACCCTAGATGTGCACACACAGCTCAGATACTGTCTGGACAAGACTAAACCCTTCAGAAAATCTGATCAGCTGCTGGTTAGTTTTGCTCCAGGGGCAGAGGGCAAAGCCATTTCCAAGCAAACCATTTCCAAATGGATAGCACACTGCATCCATTTCTGTTGCAAGCAGCATGGCAAGACTCCCCCCAAGGGGGTCAGGACCCACTCCAACAGAGCAGCCTCCACCTCTGCAGCTTTCCTCAGAGGAGTCCCCACCAGGGACATCCTGGAGGCTGCCACCTGGAAATCTGTTCACACCTTTACCAGACATTACCACCTGCCTCTTTTCTCTAAATCCAGGGCAAGTTTTGCCTCTGCAGTCTTGCAGGGCATGCTAGCCAGCCCCTAGCTTCCTTGACTGCCTCCACCCATTTCCTCAGCTTTGGTAATCTACCCAAATGTGATGACTGCAACAGTGAAACATGAAGAACATAGTACAGTTGTGTACATTTACCATAAATGTAGATGTTCGAGTGTATTCACTGTTGCAGTCCTGGTTTCCCTCCCTCCTTCCCTTTTTTTTCTTTTTGTTAGCTTTCTTCCTTGTTAGTCTCCTTTCCTTAGAAGGAACATATTGGTATTTTTTCCACTGGTGGGGTCCTGCTACCAGAGCCTGGCCTCCTACTTTGGGAGCTCCTGACTGGTTAGGGAAAGAAAGACTGATGTAATGCCTTCGGCTGCCTTCTTTTATACCCCTGATGACCTGACGTCAGTCTTCAAGTGACAGGCAACTGATGCAGAAATACTAAGTCTCTGGTATTCAGGCTGGCTGAGGGCTACCCCAGCAGGGATAACCCAAATGTGATGACTGCAACAGTGAAGATACTCGAACATCTACATTTATGGTAAGTGTACACAACTGTACTTTCCTCTTCTCCAATCCACATGAACAAAGCCTGTGGTTAGGCTTTGATTGAAAGGGGGTACTAAGTGGTGATGCAGGTTCATGATTTAGCATGTTTAGAAGACAGCCCGGGATGTCTTTTGGTCCAATAGAGGCTGTAGATTTTGTCTTGATAAGACTTTGAGCATCTGCTCTTCAGATATGTAGCATACAGGGGGGTTGGGGGAAGGTTTGTTGTGAGTTAGAAGGAAATAAGGGAGTGCAATTTTTAAAAAAAAATATCCGCTAACAGGTTTGCTATATCTGTGAGGTCAGTGTGTATGATATCGTTGTCCACTATTTCTGCACATGCTTGAATCCTACCCTTTAGGTTACATAGGTAGCTGTAAAAGGCCTTATGGTTATCCTTGGCTGTACTTGCTAAGTTTCTGTCAAAGGAGCTCTTGGAGAATTTGGCAAGTTGTCTTATTTGCCTGATGAGGCTGAGAAGTGTGCTTTTCCATTGCTGGGGCCTTGCCTTTCTTTTCTTGGGCATCAACTTTTTGCATTTATTGTAAGGTCTGTTGATGCTGGATGTTCACCCTGGCAGCTTGGTTTTACTTGAGTCTCTGGCTTTGATTCTTTTTGGTATGGCTGAGTTCATACACTTATGCAAGTGATTGTACAGGGCTTTAGTGTAAGCTTCAGCATAGTTACCACTTCCAGCTTGGAGCAGGGCTTGGAATGCATTTATACCTTCATCTAGGAGGGTATAGTTTGTCTTGGTGAAGTTTTTAGTCTCATTTCACCCTTTGTGAGTTATAGCATTAGTGCCATCTTGAAGGTGACTGATTTATGGTCAGTTTTAATTAATGATGGTCCGACATTTGCAACTGTGCTTCTTTTTGACATGTTGGTTCATAGGTAAGTACTAGGCTATTGGCCCAAGGGCCTAAGTAAGCCTAGCCAACAAGGTTCCCTGGCTTACACCACCCAAGAAAGTTATTTCCCTGTGCCCCTGTCAAGCAGAGCCACAGAAGGGATCCCCGGGGTGTATTTCCTATTTCCCATCCACCCATCAAGATTTTTCTTGAAGAGTGCTAATGAGGAACTTTGCTTGACATAGATGGGTAGCTTGTTCCAGAGTATGGGAAGTCTCTGGGACAGGAATCCTATCCCTCTAGCATGTCCTGTTTATTGTGGTGGCAAGGTTTAGGTCCCTAGAGCATGTAGCTTGGAGGGATTGGGATTTCTTTAGGTGTACCATGTCCAACAGCTCTGGGTTTCACATAGCTTTATATGTTAGGCAGAGATCACCTTGGAGTAGGCAATATGCTATGGAGTAAAGCTGGAGTTTTTTGAGATGGTCAGTGTAGGGCATCTGTTTGAGGCCAGTAATCCTCTTTGTGAGGTACCTCTGTAGCCTTTCCAGCTGCTGCAGATGTCTTGTGAGGTGCATTTCAAAAGGGGCGCTGTAGTCTATAATGGGTCTAATGAGTGTTGAGTAGAGGGGAACAATGACCTCTTTTTTCCTGGATGAGAACCCTTTTGTGATGAGGTGTGCCACATAAAAGGATTTCCTGACTACTGTGGCGATGTGATTATCAAAGGAGAGACTACTGTCCACCTGGGTCCCAAGGTCTCATCACACATTTGGCATTAAGTAGACTGCCGCCTATGTGGTAGTTCATGGGTACAGAGTTTTTACAAAAGGGGCTGACAATGCACTTTTTGGCATTGAGCTTGAGGCCATGGCTGTGATACTAGGCATCTGTCTCAGTGAGGCCCTTCTGTAGGACGTCCACATCATTTGGGGACACATCTATGGCTCCTAGTTTGCAGTCATCTGTGAACGTCGTTAGTCAGAGGCCTTCTGTGTTAGCCTGTACTTCAGAGAAGTAGATACCAAACAGGAGAGGTCCCAGGATTGAACCCTGTTGTACTCCACTTGTCACTGGTTTGAAGTCAGATTTGGAGTCTGCAACTTTTGCAGTGTGGGTTCTGTCAGTGAGCCAGTTAACAACCCATCTTGTGATGTAAGGATTTATACCTAGTTTAGTGAGTTTAGCTATAATTCCAGAATGGGGGATAGTGTTGAAAGCCTTGGCAAGGTCAAGATAGGCTTTGTGAACCACCTTACCCTCATCTACGGCTTTGGTGACTGCCTCAAAGAAGTCGATCAGGTTCAGGAGGCATGATCTGCCTTTCACAAACCCAAACTGGGGGGAGTCCAGAATTTGGAGGTTACCAATATCTTTGTTTAAGTAGTACCATGATGATATGTTCCATGGCCTTGCAGACCAGGCTCGTCATGCTAATAAGGCTATAGTTCCCAGGATCAGTGGTGACTCCCCCTTTGTGGAGTGAGATAACTGTTGTTGTGCACCAATCACTGGGCACAAAGCCTGATGTGAAGCTATGATTGAACATGGTGCTTAGGTGGGGAGCCAGTTTGTTCTGAAGTTCATGTAAAATGGAGCCTGGGATGTTGTCCGGTCTCATGGATGTTGTATTTTTGGCTTTAGAGAGTGCAGCTTTTACCTACATAGTTGTGATTACAGGGAATCTGCATTCTTCCTGTATAGATATGGGCCCTTTAGGGGGTGAGAGGGGGGTAAAGTTAGCACTGAACCTATCTGCCAGGATGTTGGCAATATCAGTTGGTTCTGTAATTTTCATGCTGTTGTGCTGTAACTCAGAGCAGATCTGGGTGTTGCCATTGAGATTCTTGACATAGCTATAGAATGCTTTGTGGTTGTCCTTAGAATCAGTGGGGGTTTTTTTGTTCGTAGCTAGCTTTGGAGGATCTTATAACAGATCTCAGCTTCTTACTGAAGCTGACCAGGGAGCTCCTCCACTCATGGGATTTTACTCTCTTTTGCAACAGTTTCTTCCTTATGTTGTAGAGTTTGTTTATGGCTGGGGACCACCAGATTGGCTTCCTTTTTTTGGTTCTGTTTGGGATAGCACGATCCACTTTTTTTGGTTCTGTTTGGGATAGCACGATCCATGCACTTGTGTAAGTGCTTATAGAGTGCATTTGTGTAGGATTCAGCAGTCATAACTGTATTGTCCATCTGCATGGGTGTCATGAAGTTCACTACTTCTGTCTTAAGAAGCATGAAGTTGGCTTTGGAGAAATTTTTTACTGTGGTTTCCTTAATGGGGGTGGGGGTGGGGGTGGGATGTGGATATCTAGGGTGATTAGCTTATGGTCGGATCTGACCAATGAGGAGTTGACTTCAGGTGTGGAACACCGGTCACTCATGTTGGTAATTACTAGGTCTAGGATATTGTTGCCCCTGGTGGGGGTGTAGATAAGTTGATCCAGGGCATTGGAATTTATTAATTCCAGAAAGCGTTGAGTGAAGGAGTTGGTACATGAGGAGTGTTCCCAGTTAATGGTAGGGTAGTTGAAATCACCCATTATTAGGGTGTTTAGTTGAACCCTAATATTTTCCAGTATATCAAGAAAAGAGGGGTGGGAATCCTAGGGCATGGTGGGGATCTGTAGCAAGCTACAATTTGGATTGCAGTTTTGCCCAGAATTAGTTGCACTTGAATAAACCTCGGATGCATTATGCTGAGCAACTAGCCTGGAGGTGTGGATATCCTTAATGAATATGGACACACCTCTGCCTTTGGTGTTCCAGTCCAGGTTAGATGGCCGAAAAGTGTGGTATGAGTTATAGCCTGGTAATGCAGGGGTGCTCTCTAGAGCCTTGAACCAGGTCTCAGTCACTGCACAGATATCAATGTTCTCCATTTTAAGCAGTGTCTCGAGTGCGTGCATTTTGAGATTTAGACTTGTAGCATTGAGTAGCATTACCCTCAGTTTTTGCTTGTTTGTTCTCCTTGTCAGGGTATGGACAATTTGTGGCAGAGCATTTGAATTAGGAAAGCTAAGGAACTTTTGTGCTAGCAAGTTAGGGCTAGCATATGTTTCCCAGTTGATGGTGGGGTAATTGAAATCCCCCATAACCAGTGTGTTCAGTAAAATTTGGATTGTCACCAGTTTGATCAAGTAGGCTTCATGGGCATTGTGACCCATGGAGGGGATCTATAACTGGCTATGACTTAAGTGGGGGTGTTACCCACTGTAACCTGGACCTGGAGCAACTCCATGGAATTGTCCAGTCTAACTAGATTGGAGATCTCTAATCTAGACTGAAATACTGACTCATTTGGTTTTGACATGTTCATTTTGCAGTCTAAAGGTGTGGAAGGCATTGTAGTCTTGTAAGGTCGGGTTACGCTTTGAGGCCTTGATCCAGGTTTCTGTGACAGCACAGACATCTACATCTTCTAGTGATAGAAGTGCTTCCTGGGAGTGCAATTTTTGGTTTAAGCATGACCCTTATTTTCTTCTGATTGGCTAGTGTCATGTCGGTAATGTTTTTGAGACTTTGCCTAAGAAAAGCACTATGGTGGAGGCAAAAGCCTTTTCCAGCAGCCAAAAATATAGATGTGCTAGATGCAAACCATTTCTGGCAAAGCAGTGTGGTTTATCTACCATGGCTTCCCAGGCCGACAGGAACTGGATCCCCTTTGAATGACACTAAAAACTGAGCCAATTATTGAAATCAATCATTTTTGTTTATACTGTGGCATCATTCTAGGTGATGGTAGCATGCTGTTCAAGGTTAGGGACATACCTGCCTTGGACACATACTCTGAGAGCTCAACCATGTCTCTCTTCATATAGTCCTGTGATGTACATCTCAGGTCATTCACACCAACATGAATTATGACAGAGTCATAACAGTACTTGTTGCTGAGAGACCTGAGTGCGTAAATGATCTGATGAATCCTGGCACCAGACAGGCAGCTGACTGTGACTTTCTCCTTGTCCAACCTGGTGAGTGGGACATCTGTGTGTCTCACTACTGAGTCTCCAATGACAAGAAATTTTGTTTTGTTTATTTTTCAGACACCTTTATTGAATTATCACCTGTGACATAGGCAAATTTACATTCATATAAAAGTAATCAAACTATATTAACATAACAAACATCATACTTCATATATTTTGCTATATGTCATATAAGCTAAGCAATATTACATAGATTATTTAATTCTTGCTTTTTTTAAAAGAAACATCTTCATTAAACCATCAGTGTTACTCCTTACTGGCTTGGTGGGTGAGACACTGTTGTTGGTATGTGTCATGGGTGCTGTGGGGTCTTGTGTTTTGGAAGTCTCTGGTGTTTCGGTAAGTTTTTCGAGAGCATCTCCATGTATGTGAATTTACGTGTTTGATGCGTACTATGTGTATGAGTAGTGGTACTATGTGAATATGTAGTTGTAGGCGATTTGACAACCTTCCCCGTGTTACTGTTTTGAGTGAGAGCAAGAATGGATTCTAGATTCTTGGTGTAAACACATCTCTTGCCCTCTGAATTCAAGTTTTAATGTCATATTTCTATAAATGTCATTAGTATGAGGAGTTTTGGATCTGCTGAGTATATATTTTTTTGCTTAAAATATTTTAAGATTTTGAAAATGATTACAAAAGTGACAATAATTGAAATGTAATATAATAAATGAATAAATTATATCTAACAAAGGTTAGGAGTTGGTTTCCTTACATCCAGTTCAAGTTTAGATTTGTGGTGGTATTTGACTAATTGTTTACATTTGCAGAGTAATGTCCTCATAGTCTTCATTGTTATATTATATTATATTATATTATATTATATTATATTATATTATATTATAAAGTGATGAGAAGCCGCGGTGGTGCAGCGGTAGCGTTGTTGACTCACAGCAAGAGGTTCTCCCATTCAATTCTCGGCTGGAGCGCCTTCTGTGTGGAGTCTGCATGTCCTCCCTGTGGTCGAGTGGCGTTCAAAAGACATGCGTGAATGGGCGTGCCTTCGTTGAAGGTTGGGTGTCGGGCTGGCACCTCTGCACCGTAAAATTCGACTGCCAATCATTAGCGGACCGGAGTTCCGCTGTGGCGACCCCTAACAGGGAAAAGCCAAAAGAAGAACATAAAGTGATTTCTGAAGTAGATGAAAGTTATGTCATATCCCATATCTGCTACAGTTCACCAAACCTGATATTTATCTTGGAAAGAAAGTAAAGTAATTGCTACATTCAGTATGGGTATTTGTATTGTTGCTTGATTTGTGAATATTTAGAAGGTCACAAAAGACAGGGTAAATTCAGGCATTGTAAGTTAGGCAGAGGGCACCCACAGGAGTTTTTATGACACAGAAAACAGATGCATAGGACATATAGTTTAGGCCTTTGATTCGGATAGTGAGGAAAAACTGTGATCTTTCAAGTTGGATCATGTGTTTGGTCAGGTATATGTTGAAAGCAGCATTATATTTATTTATTTACTGCCTAATAAGGCAGGAGAAGAGAGAAAAAATAATATCACTTTACCTTGAAGATGGATCCATGTTAATCTGTTTGGGTAGGTAGAAGAATTTTCTAACAGCCATAAAGATATGATAGTGGTTGCAGGAGAATTCATTGCATACAAAAGTGCCCAGGTCTTTATTAACTGCACTGAGTTTGAGGGGTTACCTTCTATGTGGCAGATATGAGGGTGCTTAGATTTCCAAATTAAACAATATTGAACTTTTTGCATTACTCTTACCCCATAGTCCTGGCATGATGTGTTTATACATAATAGACCATATTGAATGATTTGTGGGTCCACTAGAGAGTTTATGATAACTTTAAGTTTGCAGTCATCTGTGAAGCTCATAAGCCAATGACCCATGACATCAGCTTAGACATCAGATAAATAGAAGCTGAGTCAGAGCACAAAGTCCTGTGGGACTCCATGGGTAATGAGTCTTTTGGTGGAGGCAGTGCCCCCAGTCTTGAATTGATGGATTTTGTTTGGGTAGTAGTTAGCTCTACAGCAAGTAACATATATATTTACTTTTAGTTTGATTAGTCTATGACTGAGTGTGAGTTACTATCACAGGCCTTGCTCAGATCAACATCTGCTGTATGTATGGTTTTGTCCTTATCTAAAGCCTTACTGACTTTTTAAGACAAGCTCACTGGGTTAGTCAGGTAGACCTGCACTTCACAAACCTAAACTGATCTGGTCTGAGAGATTTTTAGATTGCCATTGCCTTTGTTTATGAAGTCTGTAGTGATATGTTTCATAATCTTTCAGACATGTTGTCTAATCAGTCTTATTAATCTACAGCTGCTAGCATTAGTAGTGGAGCCACCTTTATGAAGGGCAACCAATGCTTTTCTCAATATGTCTGGCTTGAAGCCATTTGAGAGGCTAAGGATGAACACATTTAACAGCAGGTCTGACATAACAGTGCTTCATACTAGCAGGGAAATACCCTGGCATTGTTGGCCACACAGAACTAGTGTTTGTACCTCTGAGAGCTGGGAGGTTAGATGTATAATTTAGTAATGCACCAAGTAAATACAGACAACATACTATTTCTACTGTCTGTACTTATAAAAAGACATATTCAAAGTTTTCAAGCTAATGCACTTTCCTACATACTGTAAACATGACTGACAAATCCAAAATGCATTCCAGGTGACGTTTTGCCTGAATGGCAAATAAAGCAAAGATTTCAGGTAGCAAGTAATGCAAAATAACAATATATTGTGTGGATAACTTAATTTTGTATTATATGTAACATATAACCCGACAAAATTTAACACAAGTGTAATTTGACAAGTTTAACCAAACTTGCTGAACATGGAAACATTGAAACAAATCACTTTCAGACTGTGACTACACAGACTAGCTACACTGCAACAGTTGTTTTCACTTTCAAAATGTAACAAGTTTGTAGCTAGTACTTGCACTAAAAGAAATAAACTGTATGAGACTGCATTAGATCAACTGTCAGTATATATGCACAATTCCTCCTTTCAAGATATTTCCAACCTCCATTGCAATCAACACTCATAATTCTTATAATTTTGGCTATTGCTTTTATTTTGACCAACCTTTTAAGACTTCTTACAGAGTTTGTTTATTCAGTAATCATTGTGAGGGCTGTTTGACAAAATCTTATATATCTTCATAAATATTCAGTTAAAAAATGTACAGATGCAAAGAAAGTTGCACAGTAGACGTAAAATGTGGTGAAAATATTTCCATTCTCCTTGATGTCCAATATGAAATACAAATTTAATGTTTATTTTGGCTATGGGTTAGATGACCCAAGTTTCAAAACTTCAAAATTCATATGATTGAGACCATATGGTTTAAGAAGTTTTGAAACTTCAAACATAAAATTAAAAAAAATAGAAACAGTTTTTTGCGGGGGGGGGGCAAGCCCCCCCTCACTCCTCCCACACCACCTGCAAATTAAATAGACCAACTCCAAGAACACACTACAGTAAGGAAAAGGGTATATCCAGATCAGCACTGTACCACAATCTCCATTCAAAGCATTCAAACTTTCCAAACTTCGATCGTATGATCCCAACCCTATATGAATTTCAAAGTTTTGAAACTTCAGTGATGTGACAGGAACCCATCTATGTGTGTGTGTGTGTGTGTGTATATATATATATATATATATATATATATATATATATATATATATATATATATAAAGAAAAAAGACAAAAAACTGTGCTTGCACTGGTAGTTTGTTGGTTTGATATACACACACACACACATATATATATATATATCTATATATATATATATATATATATATATATATATATATATATACACACACACACACACACACACACGGGTCTACTTTTATATCCCGAAAAGCCACAATACCAAAGACCGGAAGACTGCGATGAAAATTATGAAACCCGGAATCACAAATCTCTTAAGTATTCTCAGGGCAAGGGAATACTTGGCCCAAACAACACTAAATCACAGCACACCAGCTGAAGCCCACCTAGGTGGGGGGCTGCACCCCCCCACACTTCCCTACCTATATATACCAACTCCAGGATCACTGTACAGTGGAGACACAGCATAATTCCCCTCACTTAAAAAGTACCCTGAGAGTACTTATGCGATTTGTGATTCCGGGTTTCATAATTTTCATCTCAGTCTTCAGTGTTGTCTGTACTGTAGGTTGCTCCTGAGACTGGTGTATTTGTTGACTGGGTAAAGTACTGATCGATGTGGATCATTTTGAGGTACAGCCCAGGGTTTACAACCAGATAAAAACAGATATAAGGTAATATAAGACATTGGTTAAGAAAACAATAATGCAATGAAGGTTCAAAAACAATTGCAGAACTGAGCAGTATAAGGCTGGCAACAGATTGTTAAATGTCTTACTGTATGACTACATAGACTAGCAAATGCATTTGTACTGCATGATGAATATTGTATTGCACTGTGAATGCCATAAAACAAACCATTTTTAAACTGGATAATTAATCTTCTACAAAACTATGACAACTAGTAAACACATACTATGTTACATTGATATATGTTTTACAAAACTATGAAAACTAGTAAGTGCAAACAATTTCACATTGAAAGACTACTAAACGCAAACTATTTTACACTGAGATATCTAAATCTGGGAGGGGATAGTAGGAGAAGGATTTCTGGATGTAACCGGTGAGAAGCATAGCTGGATCCAGCACTAGGTGTCCTACAGTTTGCCTAGGGCCCACTGTCTGGGATGGGGCCCACTGGTTGGGGGGCTGTCACATTTCTGTTTTAATTTTAAAAAATGTTTTTTAAAGGCATTCCTCTTTAAAGAACTCCCTCTGTGTTCAGCTGTACGCACCTGCTGCATCTGTGTGTGCTCCATCATTACACAGACCTATTGTTTGCTTCTTTCTTTCTGCATTCCTCGTGTATGGAATTTAAATACAAGACATCCCTGTGCCGCTTTCATGGAATGTAAACAACACAACCATGCTGCATTCCCCGGATAGTACAGCATAGACAAGTAAGAGAGAGTATGTGTGTTTGCGTGTGAGTAAAATGCCCTAGTTAGGAATGCCAGGTGGTTAGTCGATTTGCTCAGGCTCAAATCCTGTACCTTAGTTACAGGAAAAAAAACAGCATGAATCCTTTACCCCAACTACCAAGCTGCTAAAAAAATTGACTTTCAAGTACAATTTGTAGATGAAACACAAATATAAAGTTGTTTGCTGGCTTCAACCTCTTCATTAGTTACAGATTTCTTTAATGTGGAATTACTCAAATGACTTTTACTTCTGCAGAGATTGTGCATATTGGCAGATACTGATAGAAGTCTGAGTGGCCTTTTAAGGTTGAAAGGTTCTGAATTGGTCATTTTTGTAATTAATAGTTCATATTTTTGTTTCATTGCTTACTGAAAAGATGTTCAAAAGTACAAATATCAAATACATTATACAAGGAACATAATTTAATACAATCAGGAAGGTGAATGAAAGAACACGTGCATGCTTGCATGATCCTAATATGTGTGCATGGGTTGCCACCTTTTCAAATGCCCAAAGTGGGACAGTTGTGGTACAAACATCAGATTTTGCAGGCCAAAACATACCCATGGTCAGTACAAAGGGCAGAACTTCACTTTTTTGACTAAATAAAAGCTTATTCTTGTAGCATTTTAGTTGCTTATTCTGTTTCTTATAGCATTTAGGTGTTTCAGATACAAAATAACTGTTTTATGCCACTATTACAAAAAATATAGGAAATAATTGTGCCCTAAAATCTCAGGACATTTGCCCTTTTTACAATTTTTCTGCAAGACACAACTGCCCAAAGAAGGACTGTCCCTCACAAAGTGGGACAGGTGGTAACTCTACAAGTAGCCTATGATTTGAAAACAGCCCAAATATAAACTTTAGCTGACACTGGCCAGATGCAGTTTCTTTGAATGTGGGTTTCAATGCCATTTCAATGAACGTCAGTTTCAAGGACAGAGGAGGTTTAATGTTAAGTCTGTTTTCACTGTGAGGCTATGTTGCTTTGTTTAGCAAAGCAAATGTCTATCAGTGTTTGTACTATAAAATTTGAAATAAAAGTTTTAAATTAAATCCAAATATCTGTAATGGCGGTAAAAGTAAAGAAGGACAAAGTATGCATACTGAGAGGTTTGAACAGTGTTTATTGTTATCTGGGGAGAAATAATTAAGTAATGGTACACTACAATGGCTGCTGGGGGGGCTGTGTATGGAGGGTCCCTGATTCATTACCTTGCCTAGGGCCCCATTTTCCCATGATCTGGCTCCGGTGCGAAGGGAAAGTATAGATAGATGTGGCAAGGTTGGGAGGAGTGAGAAAGTTGAAAGCTTGGTGAGCAAAGTTTCATGGTAAAGAATTGTGTCTAACACGTGGAGGAGGAAGAAGACAGAAAAGGTAGATGTATGTACATGAGCTTTGTGAGAGATGACAGTAAATTTATTTTAGTTTTATTTGTTATCTGGTGTAGTCCAGGCACCAGTATCTGCCTAGAACTTCATGCACTGTCTCTAAGAAGGCAAAGTATTCTAACTAGCTTTTAGGTGCATATGCAGAAACAGATGGAGTTTTCTATCTGCCACACTAATTGAAACCCTATTAGACTGCCATATGCTGACTTACGTAGCTAGTTTTCCCACACCTCCATGCTTTGTCAGTTTGTTGCCCGTGTTTGGTGAAGCTTTAGAAACTACCACTCATGTCTGACAATGTCACAGTTTTATCATAGCCATAAAATTACCCATTTTCGACTCAGTCTTGATACATTTGTAAAACTAGATCAAATTATAGTGGTGGACCCTTTTATTTGTTTAATCATGATGTGGCTGCCTGTTCACCACACTTCTGTGTAAAGAACAGGGTGACACACTTTTGCACAGGTCCTGGACCCTGCATTCTTGGTGGGAACTGAGATATGGCATGGAAGCCGGGTTGGGTTTGGGGATTTTGCTGCCTTAGTGGAAGAAGTATTACTCTTAGACCCAGTGGCGGCTGGTGACTTCAAATCAAAGGGGGGCTGCAGGAGACAGCTGAATGGGTGGGGTCAATGGGAATGGGTGTTACCAACTAGAAAGGGGAGGAGCTAAGCTCAAAACCACAAAAACTGTAACTTTAATTAAATACGCTGCCCTGGGTACCAAACCATCATTATCATTATGAGAGTCCAATCAAGACAAAATGAAGTGTAGAAGAAAAAAAAATATTTCAATCCATTGGCTGCATGACAGCTTACTTAATATCTAGATGGAAAAAAAAGGATGTGAGGCATGAAAAAATAATTTACTTTATAAATACATTACTGGAATGTCAGTCAAACTGAAGTATAAGAAAAACAAGCAGCACTTAACTCAAATCACTTCTCCTTGCACTCCAGTTCTAATTATAATTTATGTTCAGCTTTATTAAAGTACCAAGTAACATGCTGAAAGTAGTAATCTCTGTGATACCCCCACTTGTAAAAATGTTTCTTATCCAAAAAAGACCTGCTGCCTGACAACAACTATCTACTTGTTTCATGGGAAAAACATGATCAAAGTAAAAAATGAAATGCAAACAAGAAGCAAGCTCAACATATATTGCTTAAAGGATTACTGCACAGGATATGGACCACACATGATAGACTGGCATTTTGTTTAGTTTGCAGGTAAAGCCTGTAATGAGCTTAACATAATGTAATCCTGTCCTTTATTACAAATACTGTCATATGCATTTCAATACCCAAGGCTTATACGTTATCTAGTTATGTAAGTATTCTCTGCATGGCAACAACAGAAAGGCTTCCAATGTTGGCAATACTGCTTATTAAAACTTACTTGCATATTATAATATCAGACAAGCTTACATGATGGTCATTAAAGCACTGCTACTTAAACACAGAGCAAAAGGCACTTTCTGAATAATAATAAGCATACATCAACAGTATAAAAATATGACAGAAACCAGAACATTCTGCAAAATCAATGACAGATGAAAAGCCACTGTAGTACTGGTGTTTACCTTGGATGGGGGGGGGGGATAGTCTGCACATTTACACTGCATAACTGCTCCTTGCCTTGCTTGGACACATCCAGAGTCACTACATGGGGGGGGGGGGGTGGAGTGCAACAAGTTTGTCACAATTTGAAATGTCTCTGGCTGACTGCGATGGTCCTGACACATTTGTCATACCTCTCAACCTCAGAGCAAGAAATCTGGACAAAGCCATACATAGAAGTGGGACAAAGCCCCAAAAATAAGGACAATTTTTAAATATTGCTCTTATAAACTTAGAAAGATAATAGAATAGTAGGTCTTGCATTAGTATGAATTTTCTGAAAGGTATGAAATCTGAAACTCAAATGTCTTTCATTATTTTCTAACTTCAGTCTTTAATGATTTGCCACTAATTTGCCAAAAAAACACAATTTTATGAAAAATGGACCAAAAATGTGATGCAAAAATATAAAATAGCCACACAATACAGGTGAGAACCTGTCAAAGAAGGGACACTTTTTAATATTAGTACTGCTAATTTGAGCAGCTGACAAAATAAAATAATCTACATGCATTTCTGAAATAAAAGTAATCTATAACTGATTATTACAGTTATTAATTGTAAACCCTCCATGTTTTCTTCCAAAATTGCCATTTTGCAGAGAGATTATTAGAGAAAGAGCAACATTTTGAGGCAAAATCGGGGACAGTTGAGAGGTTTGGATATGCCTAATTCTATAAAGCAATTTATTTGCACGTACCTCTCAACCTGTTAATGCAGGAAATCTGGACAAGGCCAAATATATTGGGGGAACATACAAACACTACTAAAAATTGCTCTTGTATAAACTTAAGACAGTTGATAGAATAACAGGTCTTGCTTTAGCATGCATTTTCTGAAGGTTATGACATAAATCTCAATGTCTGTCATTTAGTGACTTCATTCCTAAATGATTTGCCAGAAAACCACACATTTTATGAGGAACAAACCAAAAATAAGAAGCAAGTATCTATTCATTCTGCAAAAATATGGACAGCTGAGAGGTAGTTCAACCGGGGCCGTCTGAGTTTGCTGCCATTCCCCTCTCAAAATCATGGTTGATTGGGGCCTCCCCCCTGCAACCATTCCAATGTCCCATTCTTTGGTTATTTTGCCCCATTTACCATAAACACGGTAATGTGCATACTGCTTTACTTCTGCGATGATTTGGATTTCATTTGAAAGTTTTATTTTGCATTTTAACAGCACAAACCCCAAATAGATATCTGCTAAACAAAGCGATGCAGTCTCACAATGAAAACAGACTTAGCATTAAAACTTCTCTGCCCTTGAAACTCACATGCATTGAAACAGCATTGAAACCCACATTCAAAGAAAATACATTTTGCCAGTGGCAGATAAAGATTAACTTTGGGCTGTTTTCAAATCATAGGCACCTTTTGGGCTGTTTTCATATCATAGGCCCCTTAAACACGAAACATACACATGCTCTTTGATACACCTTCCTGATTGTATTAAATTGTATTCCTTGTACAATACAGTACAGTTGTCAGAGGGCATTTTAAATTTATTGTTTTGAACATTTTTCCAGTAAACAATGAAACAAAATGCATGCACCAATGACAAAACTACCCAATTCAGAACATTTCCATCATAAAAGTCTACTCAACCTTCTACAGTCCACCAGTATTAGTAAATATGCACAATCTCTGAAGTAGTAAAAGTCATCTAAATAATTACACATTAAAGAAATCTAACAATGAAGAGGTTGCTGCTAGCAAACAACTTTATATGTCATTGTTTATTCATCTACAAATAAAGTGCCTGTTGCCCATGAGGAGTAAATTGCCTATGTTGCATGCATTAAAAAAATGATAAGCTAGTAATATCGCAGTAGGGACTGTATGGCAAACTGATAACAGGTTCATAGTTACTACTCTAGGTATCTTCGCCAAAAAGGACTGCAGCATCCACCCCCTTTACAACACAGTAGAGTATCAGCAATGCATTTATCTACTGTGGAAGTAGAACCCACAGCCTTCTGCATCAAAAACAAGTACACTACCTGTTGTGCTATTAACAATGCAAGCAGACTCAGAATAAGCAGCACTAAAGTTTTGTTCCCCTGCAGCTCTCAGTTCCTTGTAAAATCTACTCGACACACAGTTGTATCTCTGAACTTTGCAGCACAAGAAATATGGGAAAAGCCAAAATTTATTGGGGGGGGGGACAAAAGTCCAAAAACTAGGGACACATTTTAAACATTGCTTGTATAATGTTGGAAAGTTGCTAGAATAAAATGCTGTGTTAACACCATACATTTCACTGCCACGTCTTTAACCCAGGGGACCCTGTGCAAAACAGTCAGAGAAACATACCACTATGCCAAATCAGCTGTTTTGTGAAAGACAGGAAGACAAACTTAAATGGCTACCATTTAGTGAATTCAGTTCTCACCATAGCTGTCAACCTCTTAGCACAAAACACCTGAACAAAGCCAATAATGGGGGAATACAGTCCCAGAAATAGGGACAAATTTCAAATATCCATGTTATAAACTTAGACAACTGCTAGAATAAACGGTTTTGTGTTACCATGTACATTCTGAAGAATATGAAGTCTGAAATTCAAATGCCTGTTATTTTTAAACATTTAAACAGGAAACTAGTCTGACTTGGAACAAAAGACAATTTTCAGCAGAGCAGGGAGAAACTCCAGACACATCTTTGTAAGATGGGAGGACATACAGACGGTACCCCAGCCAAGAATCAAACCAGAGAACTTGTAGCTGTCAGGCAGCAATGCTACCAGTGCACCACTGCATTACAGACTTTGCAAGGAAAAATGTAGATACAGAAACCACAGATTTTATGAAGAACAGAACAAATATGATGCAAAAATCTGCAAATATTTTTAGAAATGGTGGTGGATAGGGAATTCAGGTCCTTTCCACCTGCATCCAAGGTACAGGGTTCAAGCCTGAGTATCTCTACCCACCACCATTTGTTCTCTCTAGCCACCAGTATATAGCAACTAGGGCATTACACACATATACACACACAGCCTTCACCTACCTGCTGTAAAAAATGTGTCCAGCAGTATAATCCACATGTATCCAGCCAGTGACTGTTTCCACACCTACCCGTTTCATGAATGAAGCCCGCACAGCAGTGAAATCCCTGCGAGAGCTCACCCCTCAGTCCTTATTGGTTCTGCCTGCAGCTGAAGCAGTCCGGAGCTCCTCTGTTCTGTGCAGTCGTCACCACACAGATTCCTGGGTATCTCTTAGTCTGTATCCGGACTGTTGACAAAGGCAGTCTGAGTTCCCAAATGTGTCCGCACAGAGGAGTTGGGACTCGTGATTTTTTTTTGTTTGTTTGCTTGTTTCACAGATTTTTCTTTTGTTTTTTTCTAGGTGGGAGGGCTGCAGTCCTATAGCATGAGCCGCCCCTGCTTAGACCATTCATTTATGTGTAGAAGTTAGTGTCCATCACCTTAGTAAAGCCTATGGTTCCTTGCACAGCACTTGCATCTCAAATGCTGCCTCCCATAGAAATCTTGGTATTCACTACATTACAGCCCATTTAGACTTTCTCACTAAATAAATTTCAATAAATAATAGAGAAGCTGGCAACACCAGTCAGAGAAGGCATTGCGATGTAGCTCATAGAAAACCACAATATTTACAGACTCTGGGATTCTGCCATAGAATCTTAGACCACTAAGATCAATTTGAATGAGAAAAAGAACATTTTTGACAAGTACATGAGTATACCATGTTTTCCTTGTTTGTGACTCCACCACTGAAGTGGGTACCCATTATGTGATAAAGGTTGATAAAATGGTAGGGTACACAGAGCAGGCATTACCAAAGGAAACTAATAAGTTACTTTTCTGTATAGACATTTATTCAGGCCATACAGGATAGCCTGTATTTCTTCAGCCTCATACTTTTATGAATATACAGTGGATTGTTCTGTCTTACAAGAATTGAACAGTCAGCATAAAAACATGTATGCACAGACCCCAGGAGTATAACCTCTATACTCTTGAGGAAAGAGGTGGGGGCATGTAATATAACTGTTACACTGATGCAACTCTGCGACTACAGTACCACTGTAAAGTAAAAATACATTATTTTTTTATTGTGCAGGGTATTGTCAGCAGGAGCAGCACAAGTGTTATCCCTCCTAAATGGTGATGAGAGTCGGGATCAGCCTAACCAATGAAATATTACATGTGGGAGTAGTGTCATTTGCCAATGAGGTATTGGATGAAAATGGGGCAGTAAGTTTGAGAAGCTGGTTTTAAAAATACTGCCTGTGCATAAATTGGACCTCAGGCAGCAGCTTTGGAACTGAGCAGATCTGCACGGCTAATTAAATATTATCTATCATGGAAGTATATTGTTTTGTATTGCTTTACTGTACTTATAGTTTCACTACACAGCAACCGTACACTAGTTACACTTTCACAGCATAGGAAACCGTATGGTTTGAATACAGAGGAACCATTGCTAATTCTGTTGTTTCTTGCATGACATTAATTCTCATTTTCAAGATATTATTTTGTGTGTGTGTTACTACATGTAAATGTTTTCTACCATACAAATGTCTGTGATTACTGATAACATGGTATTTGGAAACAGCTCTCACTCCTCCGTATTTTTCAATCTGTGGATGCTGTGTCATATTACCATAAATGTATCATGTATATGATATACTAACAGTGTAGGAACACAGGACAATATTAGTAAGTGGTTACCACAAATTTATCAAGTATATAATTCAGGGTAGGTTGATAGCACTTTTTACCCATATGCTAGACATCTGTGTTTGCTGGCAGTTTAGGATAACTTTCACGCAGTCCATAAGTTATACCATTTTTGGTTCTTGCAGTGGAGTGATGTGGTCATTCAAGTCAATGTGTTTTCTCCTCATGTCAGAGTTTGTATCTACAACCATCCTCCTGGGCATCTGATATTTATGTGCACACATGTATATCTGTTTCTCCAGATTCATTCTAATTATTTCTCAATACCCATTCCATTTCTGTTTCAGGCTCACAAGCAGGGAATTTGAAGTATGTCCACATTTTTATATTACTTATTTGACTCAACTCACTGGCACAGTATGTGGTAAGTGAAGCTTGACTAAAACAGTTTGCATATGAATTATTCTAAGCTTGACAATGTGTTAGGGTGATTGGACTCATTATTAAACAATAGGTATCAGACAAGGTGAAAATGTCCTCATTTAACTTGATGAGGTAGTTACACTGCTTTAGCTAGATCCTGGAAGAATTTCATGGCATTGAATGAGAAGCTTAAGTGGCAGGCTGTTTATTCATTCATTTAATGCAATTATTTTAACGTGTTAACTAGGGAGGGCACTGCACTTATCACAAAGTGATGATTTTAGGCATTGTCTGAGTGAATCCCATACTGAGACATTTTTCTATTATTTGAGTAGGGGTGGGCTAGCTGGTGGATCTGTTTATGTAGAAGGTGCCTACAGACTGCAGACTTCATCTTAGTTGAGAACTCACTGGACTCTGAAGATGTTTGGAGGGAAGTATTTTTGGGGGGTGGAGTTGCTTTGCACACACTTTATAGTTGATGACACTGGATGTATAAACCAGGATGAATGGTCTGTGTTAAGGGGACATCTTAGAGTCAGTTTGACAACCAACCAACCATTGAGAAGATAGCTATTCCATCAGTTCATAAAACCTTACACCCCACAGTTGCTGGATGTCACAGGTAAGTGTGCATTTGTATATCTGAGAGAAACTTGGTTAAACTGTGATGAATTACCAACGTTATCCATTTTTTACTGTAACTGTTGTTTGAAAAAAGAAGTAAGAATTATTGTTTTATTTTTGTTGCAATGTTTTATGCTTCCAGTTGTGCAATGTTTTCTGTTCTACAGTGCACTTTTTACACTTTGCCTGTTTTAATGTACATTGTTTGATCAGTTATTTCAGTATGTAGTTATGATTCCCCACATTTTTAATTATTTATATTTCTGTATTGTTTGTTGATTGTATTAGTGTGGGTCATTTATTTTTAGTAACTGGAAATTGTTTCAGGCTTTGGGCTCAATTGCTTTTGACAATCATTCTGTATGACTTTTTATAAGGATAAGTTGGTGACCATTGGCTTATTTGTGTGGTTATGTAGATTTGTGTGTGTGTGTGTGTGTTCCTAAGTGTGTGCCTGTTCATATATGTATATATAACTGTATAGTTTTTGTGCATCCATATACATGTACATTTGTATTTATTCTGTAGGTGTCCATATATCTGTACATGTGTTTTTGTGTCTCCATATCTGTTTACATAAATGTGTATTTATTGTATGTTCATAGCTGTTTGCAATTTTTGTCATAGGACAAGAATGAAAACACATAGCAGTAACTTCCTCTTTTATTATGTATTATTTATTTGTTTGTTAATTAATTTATATACCTATCCTTTTTAATTTAAGTGGGTGTGCATGCAGATTCAATATCTCTGTGTTTAGGTCAACAGAGTGAACATGAGAAAGAGATCTGGGGAGAAGAAGTCCAGAACTGCAGTGCAGTCAGAAGCAGTACACTAAACAGATAAGTAATGAAACACAAACACATATCCTTTGTCCTTGTAGTCACTCTGAGAACTTGTTTAAGATAGGATAATATAAAAGACAGGGTGTTACTAGAAAAGTTAGGATGGAGAAATAATAAAAAATATCATGCATAAAGTCAAATACTTCTTGATGGTTAAAAAGGAAAAGGGAAGTCAGAAAAAATGAAAGCTGAGAAGAGACCTGAAAGAAGATGTGTAGACTACCCTTGACAAAGCAAGAAGGATTGTCAAACAACTTGACAAATGATGACATGTACTGAATACCAGGGAATGGTAACAACAAATTTTTCAGGTGTAGAAACAAATCCTCTTTCCTCTGTACGTAGGCATCATTTTGGTGAAGGAAGGATGGTGATAGTGTAGATGGCTCACCAGATGCGCAGTAGCAAGCACGGCCCAAAACCCTCCCCCGTTGTTGTACATCAGTTGGAAGTATTTAATACTCATCCGGTGTGAATGAATATTTATTCTGTTTCCAACTCTACAGTCTCTTGTATTTCCCCCTAGTTTATCAAGTTTGACTCAGTCTGAGAAGTTGAGAACTTGGCAGCAATACTGTGAAAAAAACTGTATTTGACATATTTGACTTTCTGAATCTGACAGCAAACACCCCATTATCTTCATGAAACTGTTTTGTGAGGAGTGCATGCAGGCACAGTTTTCAGTTTTAAATTAGTCCCTTGCAAACAGTCGTGAAAAGAATAAAACTTTAAACAAAACCATTTTTTTAGGATTTTTTGTTTTTCTAGCAGTGTTTGAAAAGCTTTGTTTTATGGCATGCTGTTGATAAATGCAGAATGATTTGTACTAAAAGATGCAGTGTCGCCATATGCTCAATAATGTAAAAATTGTTCCATTCTTGTCATTACATCAGTGGAGCGACAGATGGATGTGCCATTAAATAAGGATACAGGCTCTCTTACAGGAAGAAGACTTCTGCCTGTGTGTTGTTATGGCAAACACTATTAAGACTTGTTTGTAAACCAGTATCACTTACACTGTAGCCATCAAACTGACTTTCTTTGGAATTGGTTCCATGTGGGAGGGTTAACATTGCACTTTTTTCAGGAAGTGAAGACTTTCCTTCACATCTCTAAATGTACTAATTTTGAGGTCTCACAGCAGTAGGTGCAAGGAGAATCTTGTCCCCAATGTTAGACATTGTCTTGCTGTAATCAGTAGGTATTTATTTTTTCCTCAAAACTTTTACAGTTTTATAATCTTAGTCATAACTATGTACATGAATAATATATATGTAAATGTTAAAATAACTTTGCTTAAGTCAGTATTTTTCAAGCAGATCACTTAATATAAGCCAGGATTTATAAGAATGTGTAAGATTTATTATTTTTATTTTTATTCTTTATTTTTATTTTACATTTGTTGACCAGGCTAGCCTAACTGGATATATGTCCATTTTCAGTAGAAGCCCGGGGAGAAAAGCTCCAAGCATAGGCAACAACATAACATACAATATATACAAGATTTGACATTGTCGTACGTATAGTTAATTCATTCCTACAATTTTTAATAAATTAACATGTTCATTACTTGAAGGAGTAGTTTTATTTTACAGTACAATTGCATTATATTCAGCCACATTAATTGTATGCATGATGCCACTGCCTAATATGAATGGCATGTCAGTCAAGCCTCATTTCATATGCAACTTTTCATGCCAGTCACCGGAGCCACACCCACTCCTGCACAGAACTGAAGGTGAGCCAGTACACTACACTACACTATCGCTGGAAGGATCCCACTTAGGACCAGTCTTTCCTGCATTTGTGACATTCACGGAGAGTTCTGTCATATCTCTTTGCATATCTTGCAGCATACTGCATACCAATTCTTTCATTCCCATTTGACTGACCAGTATGTTATAATCATACTTGTGAGGTGAAAGGGCTTTAAAAGACCTTGAGGTATCCAAGATCTTGGCCCCTGCATCACTCTATCTTTGGTCAGTCTTGTGAGAGGAAATTCAATGTGTCTTACTATGCAGTTACTAATCCCTAAAATGTTTTTATTTGTAGAGTGGACTGGTGTACTGGATTTGGATTTGAGATAATTTAGGTGATGGTAAGTCTGTGTTGTAAATGTACATGATGGTCATGTGGTGTTAGATTTTTACTTAGACCTGCTCTGTGTTGGCCTAGGACGCTTTGGCAACTATTTTTACAGATTCACTGTAAGGCATTCTATTATGGGTTTGTGTAGAGTGATGTGAAGGTGGGTTGCTCACCAGTAAATGGGGACTCTATGTTAGTTAAATACTTGCATCTCTGACAAATGGACTATCTTTTATTAAATAAAAGTTTATCTGTGAACAACAGATAGTTGCTGCTCTATCTAAGGATACCCAAGTGCAATGCTGCTGGTGACAGAATGAAGATGACCTTCCATTTTAGTTCAGATATTTGGAGAATTTGAATAGTACACATTCATATTTTATGAAACAAAAGGAATATTATTCAGACTTATTTTATGAGGTAAAAGGTACAGGTATTGTTGCTGGAAGGGGGCTTTCAGAATTTATATTAACCTAGATTGTAGTTATATAATACTTTTTTTTTTTCAAATAAAAAGTTTATTGATTTTAACAAATATATATAGCACACTATCACAACGAAAGGCAGATTAATCACGAGCAGTAATACAGAAGAGGACCAAAACATAACCTATAATACACTATATACATATGTGCTGCTAAGAATAGGAAAACAAAAAAAAATTACTGCACAAAGAGAGATCTATGTATGCAGAACCAGTTAGAAAAGGATAAATAAAACATACACACACATCACAATTCACCCTGATCAGTATTACAAATTTCAGGAGAAGGGATGAAAGTTAAATATTGGACTCAGAACTGAGCCTTTTTCAATTAAAATACTGGTCATAAGGAGGGAACAAAAGGGGTTAAAAGGTCTATAGGTGAACAGGGATAAGTGTGAATAAGGACATATAGCGAATCTTTCTTAATCATCAGGCAGGAGTACAAATAAAAAGTTCCAGAATTTCTGATATGCAGTCCATTTACGAGGGTTAATTAGTAACAGTTTCTGAGAAGCAATATATTTGATCGCCAAGTCCTTAAAACCCCTCCAGGACAACTTGGAGCGGTATAGCCAATATTTAGTAATATAAAATTTGACCAAAAGGCAGAGAGTAATTAGGGCATGGAATCTGAATTCTGGTATATTAAGGCTGGTAACGTGTAGTAATGCCATTTCCCAGGACAGGGTTTATTTGTGGTAACCCATTTTTTCAAGTCTTACCTTGAGAGAGCATCAAATGCTGTGGGAGTATCTGCAGAACCACAAAATATGGATAATATCTGCATGAGGATAAGAGCAGCAGGAACATGAAGTAGATACATTTGTATCAAATGTATTTAAATGGACTGGAGTGAAATATAAATTGTTTGTAATCATAAATTGTGTGTAGTTAAGTTTTTTAAAGGGCAAGAACAGAAGGGTAGGTTTAATAGCTAGAAGTTTCTGCTCCATCGGGAAGTTAGTCCCTTGGTGATTCCAATAATCAGCAAAATAAATTTTCCCTGAAATAGGCTTGCAGAAAAGGATTTGTAAGCCATGGACACCATATTTTTCTTACTGACTAAGTTCTGTAATAGGTTGGCCACTAGGTTATAATCAGTATCAGTACTGGGATATCTATGAAGTACTGAAACAATAAGCTCCGTTATTTGCCTCAAGATAGTAATATATTTTTTGGATAAATTTAGAGTGATATGAAGGTCTGTTAGAGAAAGTTTGTTGTGTTTATGAATATCCCATAGGCTGAATTCCTTGATTAAAGGGTAGTTAATCAAACTAATCATTCTGGAGTTCAGGTTTAAGTTCGGGTTAAGATGAATAGGCTGGAAGAGGAGAAGTGCATTTCCTAAATTTAGGGACTGAAATAGCTCCTGAAGGGTTTTTATCATATATTTCAAGGAATGATGGAGTTTTAGATCCTTAAGGTTTGATGTGCTTAAAAAAGGAAGAGCTTTTGGGTTAAAATTATTATTTAGGACATGGTTAGACCACATTTTGACCCAAGGAGGAGTTCAAGTAGGAGAATTTGAATGATGATTGGCAACTGTAGTTATCCTATTGGCCTGAATGATTCTGTAGTACAAATGTAGATCGAGCAACGCCAAACCACCCTTAGATTTCTGTAAAGTAAGTCTTTGATAAGATACTCTTACAGCCTTAGGGTGCCATATGAATTTCATGAAGGCTTTGTGGACTTTGTTAAAGAAGAGATTTGGAGTAGAGGCGAGAGAGATGCATTGAGTTGATAGAGAAGCTTAGGAAAAATATTCATTTTAATGACAGAAGTTTTAGCTATTATAGGGAGTTTCATCTGTTGCCATCTTGACATGTCTTGAGAGATAGATAACCAAGTTTTTAATAAATTAGAGTGCAGAATGGAAGAAGAAGAGTGATCATACGAGACTCCTAGATATTTGAGGGAGTATATCATGTGAAAAGAGGAGTCGGGAAAGAAATGATGTCTATGTGCTAAAGGGCTGATCGGGAAAAATAAAGGATTTGTTTTGGTTAATTTGGTAATCTATAATATAGGGAAAGGTATTCAAAGAATCAACTAGTTTTTGGGTGTCAGACAAGGGATGTTCGAAGTAGAGATTCAGATCATCAGCAAAGGCAGTGAAACTAATATTAGTATTGAAAATTTTGGGAACTGACTGATAGGTTCTCTGCAAGATATATAGGAAGAAGGGTTCTAAATATAGGTTAAACAGAAGGGGGGATAGATGGCACCTCTGCCTTGTACCATTAGAGATCGTACCATTAGAGATCTTTATCGGCTGAGAATATTGCTTGTTTATGTAAAGGCGTGTGTAGGAGCTCTTGTATAGGGTTTTAATAATGTTGATGAATTCAGGAGGGATGTCAAAGAAGGACAATACCATGAACAGAAAGTGCCAGCTGACCCGGTCAAAGGCCTTGCAAGCATCTAAAATCATAGCATATCTTGGGTTTCTGTCTGTTTTGGTGAGATTTATCATGGTTTCCAAAGTTAAAGTATTGTCCCAGGTATGTCTACTGGACATAAAACCCGCTTGTTCTGCAGAGATTAAGGAGTGCATCATTTTTTAAAGTCTGGTCGCAAGGAGAGACAAAATAATTTTTATGTCCACATTCATAAGAGAGATTGGCCGATAGTTATTTAAGTTGGAGCTATCTATCTGGAGCATTTCTCCCTGGGCCTCCGCTGAAAGCAGGCTCTGTGGAACCTAGTCGGACTTTCCCGGTCAACAAATGTTAAATAAATAATAAAAATCTAGGTTATTTGTAGATATTAGTATAGCTTTAGAGTGATTAATATACAGGTCAGCGATACCATTACTTGAAATGGATTCATATACCTTAAGCAGAATGGAAGCTAACATAAATTTAAATGTTTTGTAAAACTCAGGAGATTAGCCATCAAGGCCTGGGGCTTTCCCTAATTTAAGATTATCGAGAGACAGAGGGGCTGAGAGGATATTTTTCTGGGTTTCATTTAATTTTGGAAATGTAAGGCTTTTAAGATAGTTTTCCATCTCAGCACAGGAGGATTGAAGATTATTACTAGCATAAATGTCCGAATATATTTGGTGGAATAGTTGAATAATTTGTGTATCTGATTTATATAGTGTATTTTGATGCTGTGTAAGTGCAATTCTAGGGGATTTAAGCTCATTTTCTATCAATCTAGCTAGAGCTTTGGAGGGGGGTTGAATCCATTCGGAATATTTAGTTATATATCTTAGTTCTTGGAGGGAGTAGTTAGATTGATGGCGCTCAAAAAGTTCTCTTTGTTTAGTTAGAAACTGTTTTTCAGTGGCTAGGGAATAGTTAGCTAGGAGCTTATCATCTAGAATCTTAATCTCTGACAATTTTTCAGATAGCTAGATTTTTTAATAAGAATCCCCCTAAGAACTGTTTGCACACCGCCCATCTAACATCAAAAGGGATATCCAGGTCTCAAGAAGCAGAAAAGAGTTCTTTTAAGACTAGGGTAATTTCTTCAATTACTTTCAGGTCTTTTAAAGTGTTACTGTTTAGACACCAGCTAGAACCTCTATCTACCAGGGATATATTAGATGTGAAATCTATACGTAAGACTATCATTGAATGATCTGAGAGGAATCTAGGTTCAGTTGAGAATTTATTTTCCCTTTTAGCTAGGATATTGGACATCAGAAAAAAATCTATTCGAGACCAGGAGTGGTGACATTTGGAGAAATATGTAAAAAAATTGTTATTTCCAGAGTAGCTATCAAAGGAAACTTGGTCCATCAAATCAAAATCAGATATTAACTCTTTCAATGCTAGGGAGTCTTGAATGCTATAAAATTTAGATTTACTGGAGCGGTCAACTTTAGGGTCAATAACCATATTCCAATCCCTGCCTAAGATACAAAGGTGATTTGGGAATTTAAGTAAAAGATTATAAATTTTTAGGATGAATCCTTGCTGGCTTGAGCATAATCCATAAAGATTTAGAATTAGAACTGGTCTATAAAAATGTTGAGTTAAGCATGTAAAATAGTACCATCTACCCTCTTGGTCAGTCCCTTTGTCGGGCATCGAAGGTGGAAAGGAGCTTTTAATAATGATCGCCACTCCCTTAGAATTACTACTAGACCCCGATGTAATAATGTCTTTAATCCATTTTCTGTTCTTTTCTTTAAACCAATCCTCATTTGTCATGTGAGTTTCTTGAATAAAACAGAAATATGACTGAGATTCATATAGTAGGTGAATTAATAAACTCCTCTTGCTTTTCTCCTGAAGCCCTCTGACATTCTAGGAAGTTATGGTCCAGGCCTTATCTATGGTTAATAGGAATCAGGGTTAAACTATACGAGGGTATACAGTGTGACATATATGGCTCAGAGAAAGCTTCAATAAAATTGCGGTGTGTGGCAAGCATTAGATATACAGCACAAGACTCTCCCAAAACTACCCCCGTGCCTACCCACAAAACCCCTATTATTGAGAGAGAGAGAGTAAAATACATATAAGATATGCATGACTTAAACATATTTATGAAATTCAGTTGAAAACCAAAATACAAACAATATTTACAATAAATATACATAATTGAATCAACCCCAAACGTAGCCATCAAAAACCCCTTCTTATCATATCCAACTAGCATCCAATAAGGGTTTAACCAGTTGCAGAAGTTAGTCAACTACATAGGATTAGACCCATTTACTATCCACATATACTACTGAGTAGAGTAGCTCAGTCGACTATAGACTTGACCACATATATGTAATACACAGAAAGTGGCTAGTAATATATAAGAAGGAGGGTATATAGATAAGGGAATATATACCTACAAGTTTATAATCATAAAATAAGATTGTTTAACTTATATTCCATCCCCTTAAAAATGCCTGGTATAACGTAGTTTAAACAAACTAAGACCTACCAATTAGTTATATTGATAGCATAACATAACAGAGACCACAGAACAGATTTACAAATCTTGAATTCACAAAATGTACTTAAAACAATGTGAAAGAAAAAATTAACATCTATAAAAGCCAGATCGAAGTGGAGCAGTTACAATTTTTCATATTGTATGACTAGATCCAGGATGACCCAGTTAGGGTTTACCTAAACTTCAAGTTGAATCCATTAATCTGCCTTTGGTTAACAAACCTTCCATCATAAAAAACACTTTTGTATAAGCATTGTAATATGACTTAGATAATGCAACATGAACTAGGAAACAAGTTACTGCACCAAACATTAAGATGTAGAGTAGCTATAAAACAGAATAATAGACCCTGAACATGAGATCTGTACTCTTACTGTAATCGAGAGTTATAACAAGATGTAAATAGAGCCAGGGATTCTTCACCAGGATTTAATAACCTGTAAAGGACTGTCAGTAGTTCGAGGCTTCCTGTATGAGACCACAGACAAAATGGGTACCTTAGGGGAGAGAATATAGTTGATCTATAATCAGGAAGTGGCTGTCCAGTTAAAAAAGAAAAAAAAAAGTCCAACTCTCACCCTTCTCTTCAGCAGAGCTCAATCAGCAAACCACTCCATGACCAAACAGCCCGGGGGAAACAAAGCAGAGCTCGACAGTCTTGGATCGGAGAAAGCAGATCCCATGCAGGCAAGAAGAGAAATAAAAACAAACAATAAAACAAAAATAAAAAGATAATATTAAATAATACAGGGCCTCCTTAAGTTGAACACAACATCACGGGCCTCCAGGGAAATTACTGTAGCATATATCTGGCTTAGAAGGTGCACCAGTAAGATTTTGTTTCAGTTGTCAAGCTCAAAGTTCCACAGGTTGACCAAAACTAGCAGAATCATTCCCAGGAACTGCTGGCAAACAGCAAAAGCAAGTCTCAGTCCCAAGTAAACATTTTCAGTTAATAGAAGGATATCAACAGAGACCATAAACTGTGATCGGAGCTACAGCTGATACCTCCGGTAAGTAAAGTAGTGCAGTTAGGTGCTTTGTTGATTAGTCGGAGCCAAGCCAAAGCATTTAATGAAAGCTGAGTCTGCTTCTCTGGGTGAGGACATTGTATATTTAATTTCTTTGTAAGAGAAAGATAAGGAACACGGGAACTTCATTTGGAACTTGATTTTATGTGATATAAGGTCTGCACAGTAGGGAGAAAGTTTTTGGCACTTCTCTCTGATTTCAGGAGGTAGGTCTTGAGAGATAATAATTGATTATTCCATACATAGTGGTTTAATTTTTTATAGGCTGAAAGGATGGCTTGTACATCTTGATGGTTGAGAAGTTTAACATAGGTGGGTCTTGGGACTGAAGTAGCTTGTTGTTTCTGCAGACCTCTGTGTGCTCTTTCAATGATACATTCAGATGGGGAGCTTCTGTCATGCAGCAGGTTATTGAAAATTTGTGTAATGGTTTTAATCAGGTTGTTTGATTCATAATTTTCAAATAAGCCCCTGATTATAAGGTTATTATGCCTACTTCTAGCCTCTAGATCCAGAATCTTGGAATGAATGTCAGTTAACATTTTATCCTTAGCTTTCAGCTCATCTTTTAGGTGTTCAATCTCCATTTCATTTGCCTTAGATCTCCCTTCTACTAGTTCCAAACATTCGGCAATTTGGTTAACTGAAGTTCCGAAAGAGTTTATTTTTTCAGACAGATCTTGTATGACAGATCGCAGAGGTAACAGGGTGCTTTTCAGCTCATCCATTTGAATTGTTCCATCGGCCTTCTGCTTACCTGGTTCCTTTGAGTGCTCCTGTAAAGTCTTGGAAGTCCTCTGTCTCTTAGGGATCACATCTTTTTCAGGGGTAGAAGATATATACGATAATTTAGTTTTAGATGTTTGAGTATCCATAATTTCTGCTTCTTTTGGCATTTTTTAGTTTCAATTTTGTCTGTATAATCTTTTCAAGGATGCTGTCTGTTGCTGTGGTGCTGAAAGCTTAGGCCTCTATACATCCAAGTGTATGAACGTTTTAAGTGTTTGCTAAGCAGTAATTGTAGAACTAAGGTTTCAAACTGATGAATTTTAGGTTTTTCCAGATAGATCATATCTAAGTCAGATGAGTCTTCAGAAATGAAGGGTCTTCACCAAGAAATTACTGATTTTTGTAGTTATCATTCTGAATAGGGCTGGAGCTATATGGGAGAGTGTTTCTTAGACAACCACCATTTTGGAGTCACGAGCTATATAATACTTGATTTTGAAGTAGGTGGGCAAGGAGTTGTATTATAGAAAAAATGAAACTGAAAGTGCCTGTGTATGTCAAGTGGGCATAATATTAGAGAAGTACTTCATGCTTAGTTCTGCGTAGGTATGGGTGTGTCGGTAGTGAATGACAGGGAAAATGGGCATGGAAACACCCAACTGGCAGGCATGCTAATTTGCAAGTCAAGTCATGTATTTATTACTGAAAACTGCTTAATATTCACCCCATAAAGCAGCCGTTAGTGTTTATTATGGATTTGTCAAGATTCTAGTACTGCAACTATATTTGACTTAGATATGGGTATTACAAATTGTATAGTGGCTAAAAAGGATCTTTGGACCAGATCACCTACCTGGTTAATAAATAAGCAGCCGGTGGTAAACAGGAAGTAATTATTACTTTTACTCTTTGTGTTTTCAGGGGAGCAAGCCCCCCTACACCCCTTGTGGGGACGCAGCACCCCCCCACACCTCCCCGCTTATTTACAGGTGTGGATGCCTTAATGACAGATGACCATTCAAGCACTGAATAAGTGCTGTGCAACAGTGCTACTACCATCTTCTTAAAACATATTCTGCCGGTAAAATGTAACAATCAGAATAGTTTAGAGAAACTGTTTTGTGGTGTAACCTCTGCCGGATTGCCTGAATGAATTTTGAAAAATGTGTCAAAGTAAAAAAATATATACCTCTCGTTGTGCCAACAGAACCCATTCATCAATATTCATTTTGGCACTTCGGCACAGGAATGAATATTCAGCAGATTTCACATCCCTCCAGGAATTGTTGGCTTGGAGGTGTAGTTAGAGCAGGATTTGCTACTGCACATCCTGCGAGGTACTTCTCTAATATTATACCATCGAGTGCATATTTTATTTTCCTGCAGTAGACGAGTGGGAGTTTAATACAATTACATGTCACAGAACTTGGGTGCAAGTCTCCTGGCAGTGCATATGTGTGACAGCCACCTGTACATCTTTGATTCATTCCCACCCCCACTGTGTCATCCTTCAACAAGTCCAGTTGTAGAAGAGGTTTAGTCATGTTCCTCAAGTTTCACTGGAAGATCCCTCTGTTGCTGGCTCAGCAGTAGCTACCCAGTCTACCACTTATCAGAGAGACACTGCTTGCTGACATGAAAGAGGACTCTCATGCTGCAGAGAGACTCGCCAAGACAGGGAATAGAGTATAAAGGCAGACAGGCTACAGTCTTACTTGGTGAGAAGTGGTGGTAGACCCTGTCAGGGAAAAGAGAACACTATTAGAAGGGTTACTCTCCTGCTGTGAGTAGTTTGCAAAAGTGAACTATAAATGCACTAATTGCAGGACATACTATATTGTGTATGAGACCTTCTGTACTTAGGTCACAACATATGCTGTCAGTTGTATAGCAAGGAGTATAACATGACCATTGTTGCTGCCATTGTAGCACCATGTTTGAATGATGGCAACATAGTAACAGACAGGTCTGAAGGTGCCAAATGGGAGTAGGGGACAGTGAGACACTTACTGGTAAGGACAGTAATTCATACATACACAAATGCACTGAGCCATGTGTGTAATGTACAGGTGTACATGCATTGTCGTAGGACAGAGAATGGCAATGGCTGTTAAATTTAATCATACCAGAGATATTTTGTAGTACAGGACCTATACACACACACACACACACACACACACACACACACACACACACACACACACACACACACACACATGGGTGTTATAGCCTTGAAAAGGGTAAGGCGGACAAGGTTTTTTATGATGAGATTTCACAAGCAGTAGTACAGAACATCAGTGTTGTATGCAAACCTAATAAAACAGTAACACAAGTGTATTGCAACATGATACTGCAGCTGATATGATTCCAAATGCCAAGAGCAAGGCACATAAACTGAAGTAGGCAGATTGACCACAAGAAATGGACTACAAATACAAAGATGTTCTTCATCTCACATTGCTGCAGTCCTTACACTTGGGTAGTCCGCTGTCCTCGGTCGGCCCGAATATCAAAGTATTAGGCTGACGTCGGTCAAGGCGCTTAAGACTGACATCAGGATGTCAGGGTACAAATGCGCATGACCGACGTCATATCCTCAGTCTTTTTTGCCGCATGGTCCGATGCAGAAGCAGCGTTGCAAGTGCCGTTCGGCGTTCTAAAATTTTTCGAATTCGGAGTTTCAGACCGAGTCAAAGTTGGCTAAGTACCCCGTTGGGGAATATTTTAGTTTTTCTTGCCTCAGTGGTTTACCGGATGTCAGAAAAAGTGAATAACTGTATTTCTTGTGGGAAACAGATACCGCATAGAGATTATCATACTTTGTGTATTCCTTGTTTGGGGCCTGAGCACGACGTTGTTGGGTGTCGCTTTTGTGCTAGGTTCAATAAGCGCACTATTGCGAAGGTTAGATTGTGCCAGGTTGGTCTTCGGAAGCGGTGCAATTATAATATGCCGCCGGATGCTCCAACGCCCGCTTCTTGAAGAAGCGCAAAGACAAAGCAGCTAAACCCAGGCAAGAAGAGTCGTCCGCACCGGACGCGGTTCTTTAGAGGTGTCAGTGGAACCGGTGGTTCCGCCTGGCTTCTCTGGAGTCCCAGGGGAGACTTTGTTATTGCAGGATGTGGCCTCTCAGGAGGCAGGTCAGGCTGAAGGGGCTTCTCAGGTTACTGTACTCCCCTCCCTTCCTAGGGTGGTTAGGCCCTCTCCTTCTGTTTCCAAGGCTTCTCCCAGAGGCAGGCCAGGTTTAGCTTCTGTTGGTGTCACTCCTAGTTCATCAGGATCTGTGCCCAAGAAGCATATGCTTAAAATGGCAGAAGATTTAATTACTTTGATTAGAGGTTCTTTGCCCCCTCCTGATAAAAGGCCTAGGGTGGAACCAGAGTTGGGGAGTTTTGAGCAGGCTTGGATGTTTCAGAGTCTTGACTGAAGACTTGCAGGAGTATTCTCCTTATTCTGATTCTGATGTGGATGATTCTACTCCTTCTGCTTCTCCTCCAGAGGATTTTTCTTTTCAGAGACTCTTCATTCCATGAGGGAACATTTTAAGTGGGAAGGTCAGGACTTCTCTGATTCCAGGAAAAGGCTTAGGGAATTTTTGCTTTTACCCCAGCATAGGCCTTTGGCTATACCTCCTGTTCTGGATGTTGTGGAAGATGTGTTTGCAGAGGCTTCACTTAATCCTGATTCTTTGCCTCCTGCTCCTGTTAAACCGGATAGGTATTACAGGGTGCCTGAAGCTCATAAATATCTTTATAAGAGTCCTAGGGCGGACCCAGAAACTGTTAGTCAGGGACCTAAGGGTGTCAAGGCCTCTGTTGTAAAAAAATCCGGTTCCTCCAGATAAGGAGGCCAGGGCTTTGGATAGATGGGGAAAGAAAGTCTATACTTCTTCCACCTTAGCTATGAGGGCTTTGAATTGCCAGTTTCACATGTTGAAATATCAAAACTATCTACTTTCTCAATTGAAGTCTAAGGTGGATGCTCTGGCGGAAGGTATTGAATGTAAGGAATTACAAGATTTGGTACATGTTTCTGAACAGGTGGGTAAGCATTCTTTACAATGTGGTTTTGATGCTGTACAGGCCTCGTCTAGGGTGGTTGCCACTGGGTCAGTTCTTCGCAGGCACGCCTGGCTGAGGGATCAGAATTTATCTGACCATGTTAAGGCAAGGATTTTAGATGCTCCTTTACAGTCTGATGTGTTGTTTGGTTCACCTGTGGAGGCAGTCTTAAAGAAAATGGAAGACAAGGCTAAGTCTATGCAGACTGTTAAAGATTTTTTGCAAGTTCAGCCTCCAAGTTTAGTAGGAATTGGCCTGCTAAGGGGTGGACGTACCCTTCTTATGATTCACAGTCTAGGGGTAGATCTAGACGTGGTAGGGGCAGAGCTCAGGGCTCTTTCAGGCCTAGAACAGGGAGTTCACCTGCACAGTCTTCGGGTGAGGGCAGGGGCCAGTCCTTTCATAAACAGGCCCAATGACCTACCTTTTCAGCTGCCAGAGCCTTCTCGTCTGGCAGCACCTTTGGGAGGAAGGTTGGCACTCTTCAAGGAAAATTGGAGTTTAATTACCCAAGACAGATGGGTTTTGGATATCATACACCAAGGTTACAAGTTTTATTTCCATACCTTGCCTCCTTTCAAAGGCATGCCAGACGTTCCTCCTCAGCAAAGAATAGAGGCTCACAAACAAATTTCTCTGCTGCTCCAAATAGGGGCCATACAGCCGGCCCCTCTGCCAGAAGTGGGCCTAGGATTTTATTCTCGCCTGTTCCTAGTACCAAAGAAGGGGAACACGTGGAGACCAATTTTGGATTTATCTATCCTCAACACTTATCTGGACATTCCCAAGTTCAAAATGTTGACGTTACAACAGCTTTTACCTCTGCTGGGCAAAGATCACTGGATGGTGACTCTGGATCTCAAGGAGGCTTACCTTCATGTTCCTATCAGGCTAAGTTGCAGGAAGTATCTGCGTTTTCGGGCTGGGACTTCTCATTATCAGTTCTCTGCATTGCCCTTTGGCTTATCTACTGCGCCCAGAGTGTTCACGAAAGTTCTGGCTCCAGTGATAGCTTTCTTCAGGCTAAAAGGAATACAGATCTATCCTTATTTGGACGATTGCCTGATTCTGGCTCAAGGAAGGACGAACTTCTTCATCATTTGCAATATGTGATAGCAGTGCTAAAATGCCTGGGGTATTCTGTGAACGAAATAAAGTCCAGTCTAGTACCCTCTCAGGACATGTGCTTTCTGGGTGTGAGACTGAATACAGCATCCCAGATGGCCTTTTGACCCCGGACAAACAAAAGAATCTTTCCCTTTACTTCCATCAATTGTCTCATCAGTCCAGGCTGACTGCAAGGACAGTCCTTCAAGCCTTGGGGTTCATGGCATCTTGTATTCTGGTGCTTCCCAATGCCAAACTGCATATGAGGAAGCTACAATGGTATCTCAAAAATGTATGGACGCAGCACTGCCAGGATTTGGACACTGTCATTCAGATAATACCTTGCATTCAAAAGGAATTTTGTGGTGGGCTCAGGAATGTCACCTAAACAAGGGACTCTCTGTGACCCGGCCAGAGGCGAGTCAGATTCTAACGACAGATGCCTCAGACAAAGCTTGGGGAGCTCATCTAAATGGAAAGTGGATACAAGACACGTGGCCTGCCAGACTACAACATCTACATATCAACTTGAAGGAGATGTTAGCAGTCCAATTTGCATTAATAGCTTTCAAGGATTTACTTCTTCCAGGGCAGGTGTTGATTCTAACAGACAACACAACTGTCATGTGGTACATCAACAAGCAAGGGGAACACATTCTTATCCTCTATGCAGGCAAGCAATGATTTTGTGGGAGACTGCTCTCAGTTTACAGCTGACTCTTCAGGCAAGGTTTCTGCCGGGAGCACAGAACTCCTTAGCAGATGTGTTGAGCAGGCGAATTATGGATCCCCACGAGTGGAAATTGGATCCTCATGTATTTCAGAAATTGACAGTGTCATGGGGAACTCCAGACATAGATCTGTTCGCTTCTCCACTAAACTACCAGCTGCCAAAGTTTTGCACAAAAGGTTTCATCCCACAGCCTGGAAAGTGGATGCTCTTTCTTTCAATTGGAGCAATCTTCATGTGTATGCCTTTCCACCTCTGCCTCTCCTCCCAAAGGTACTCCTAAAGGTCAGACAGGACAAGCCAAAGATGATTTTAATAGCTCCAGATTGGCCTCGACAGCACTGGTACCCATTACTGAGAAGTCTGGTAGGAGCCTCCATGGCCTTTGCCTTCGATTCCACACCTGCTGTCTCAGGAGAACAGTCATTTACTCAATGTCAAACTTCACTCTCTTCACCTAACAGCCTGGCATATTCTGTTTTGAACCCTGGAGGGTCTCAGCTACCACAGCAAGTTTTGAATGTTATTTTGGAGGCCAGAAGGCCTAGTACAAGGAAAGTGTACGCAGATAAATGGAAGAGATTTTTATTTTGGAGTACAGCAAAGGAATTTGATGTTTCTGAGCCTAATTTAAGTGTGGCTCTTCAATATCTTACTGAGTTACTGGACAAAGGTTTGTCCTTCTCTTCTATTAAAGTTCATGCCGCAGCAATTTCTGCTCACTATGACTGTGACCCACCATTGTTTTCTCATCCTTTGTTTAAGCAATTCCTTAGAGGGGCAAAGAATATAAGACCCCCATGTAGAGCTCCTACTCCTGCTTGGGATCTCAATTTTGTGTTGGAGAAACTCACTCTACAACCTTTTGAGCCTGCAGCTACTGCCGAGTTGAAATATTTATCATGGAAGACTGCTTTTTTGTTGGCCATTACCTCTGCAAGAAGGGTTTCTGAATTACAGGCCCTTATGGCGGTTGAGCCTTTCTTAATTTTCCATAAGGATAGGGTATCTTTGCGTACTAATCCTTCCTTTATGCCTAAAGTGGTTTCTAGTGTGGCTTTAAACCAAACTATTCATTTGCCTACTTTTTATGCAAACCCCTAAATAAAGGGGAAAAGATTTTGCACACTTTGGATGTACACAGGCAGTTGCGATATTATTTGAGCAGAACTAAAGGGTTCAGGCAGTCTCAGCAGTTATTTGTTTCATTTGCTTTGGGTTCTCAGGGCAAGCCTGTGTCAAAACAAACTATTTCTAAGTGGATTGGGTTTTGTATTGCTTTCTGTTATTCCCATCATGGTAAGGAGATTCCAGCTGGGATTAGGCCTCATTCCACTAGGGCTACTGCCACTTGACAGCTTTTTAAGGGGTGGCAACTAAAGATATTTTGGAGGCAGCTACTTGGAGTTCAGTGCATACTTTCTCTAAGCATTATCACCTTCCACTTTACTCTAAATCTAGGGCTGGTTTTGCCACTGCAATTTTACAGGGCATTTTGGCAGCTCCTACTGCTTTATAGTTTTGCCATCCTCCTTACCTCTGCTTTGGGATTCTACCCAAGTGTAAGGACTGCAGCAATGTGAGATGAAGAACATAGTACAGTTTTGTACCTACCATAAATGTAGATGTTCGAAGATCCACATTGCTGCAGTCCAATTTACCCTCCCTCCTTCCCCTCTGTAGTTAGAGGCGGTTGTGTGGGTTGGGTTGTAAATATTGTGTATATTGTATATATTGTACATATAATTAGTGC
Source organism: Protopterus annectens (assembly GCF_019279795.1). Taxonomy (NCBI): domain Eukaryota; kingdom Metazoa; phylum Chordata; order Ceratodontiformes; family Protopteridae; genus Protopterus; species Protopterus annectens. Next base: position 810,596,372 of record NC_056746.1, read on the forward strand.
AAGGGTGGTTGGTTGGTTTTGCTGTCTTTTGGTTTTGACCTTTCTTTTTAGGGTCTTCTGACATCTGGGGCAAGAAAAGACTGAGGATATGACGTCGGTCATGCGCATTTGTACCCTGATGTCCTGATGTCAGTCTTAAGCGCCTTGACCGACGTCAGCCTAATACTTTGATATTCGGGCCGACCGAGGACAGCGGACTACCCAAGTGTAAGGACTGCAGCAATGTGGATCTTCGAACATCTACATTTATGGTAGGTACAAAACTGTACTTTTCATTACAGTAGTAGAGTAATCCATTAATGTGAATGGTATAGGTAGTAGAGCTCATATACATATGGGTTCTCCAGTGACATCGGGTCTGTAGCTGGTACAACCTGAACTACAAGGTACATTTGTGTGCACAAGCTATGTACATAATTGACATGTAACATTGTGTACCAAGTGGTGATGCGTGTGACTCCTATGATCTAACATTACTACAGGTGTGTTACCCATATGCTTTAGGATCATAGGAAGTTACTAGGCTAATGACCCTAGGGCCCTTACAAGCCTAGCCAAGTTCTTACCCTTATTTTCATGGTCAACTCCTATTGCCCCTGTCCAAGAATGACACAGGTGGAATGCCCAGGGTGAATTTATAGTCACCAATCCAATCATCCAGATTGTATTTGAAGAGGGCCAATGAGGTACTCTGATATGAAGTGGGAGTCTGTTCCAAAGGTGTGGTAACCTCTGGGAGACAAATCTGTCCCTTCAGCAGGTTTTATTAATGTCACTTACCAGGTTAAAGTCTTTAGAGTGAATAACCCATGTACCATTTGACTTTCAGATGAGAAGGATTTCCAGTAATGCAGGGTCAGAGATTGCCTTATATGCAAGGTAGCAATCACCTCTGAGTAGTCTGTATCAGACAGAATAAAGTGATAGTGATTTCAGACGATCCCCATACAGATAGTGAAGGCCTTGAATTTTACTTGTGAGGAAACTTTGTGGTTTCTCCATTTGCTGCAGGTACTTAGAAAGGTACACATTAAAAGGGGTGTTGTACTCAATTATTGGCCTGATGATGGAAGAGTACAGGGAGGTTATAACTTTTTTTTTTGGAGGCAATGCCTTTACTTATGAGATGAGCAATATAGAATGCCCTTCTTACCACTGTGGAGCCAATGTGGTCAAAGGTAAGGTTGCTGTTAACCTGTATGCCCAGGTCTCTCAACACTGAGTGTGTACTTAAGGTGTTGCTATTGATGTGGTAGTTAGCAGGGACATTGCTTTTACTGAAAGGAATGATAATACTTTTTTTTTTTGTATTGCATTTAAGACCATGACTTTGGCACCAATCATTTGTTTGTGTAAGACCCTCTTGTAGGATGTTGACATCATTTGGAGATTCTATGACCGGTCCTAGTTTGCAGTCATCAGCAAACTTTGTCAGCCACAGACCTTTAGTTTTTGCTTGTACTTTGGAGAAATAGATTCCAAACAGTAGATGTCCCAGGAGTGATCCCTGTGGAACACCACTGGTTACGGGTTTGCTGTTGGAGGTTGATTCCCCTATTTTGACTATATGAGTTCTATCAGTGAGCCAGTTAGTGACCTATCTAATGATGTAAGGGTTGATGCCTAGTTGGGAGAGTTTCTCAATGATACCTGAGTAGGGATAGTGTCAAATGCTTTGGCAAGTCCAGGTAGGCTGTGTGCACAGGTTTCCCCTCATCCAGGGCCTTGGTGACTGTCTCGAAGAAGTCCACCAGGTTTAACAGGCATAATCTCCCTTTGACAAATCCAAACTGAGTAGGGCTAAGTGTTTGGAGATTACCTATATCTTTGTTGATTAGGTCCATGGTGATTCGTTCCATGGCTTTGCAGATAAGACTAGTCAGGCTAATAGGACTATAGTTCCTGGGGTCAGTGGAAGCACCACCTTTGTGCAAGGGAGTAAGGGTGGCTGTTTTGCATTCAGCTGGTATGAAGCCAGTGCTTAGACTGTGATCGAAAAGAGTACCCAATGGTGTTGCTAATTCATGTTGGGCCCCTGTAGGATGCAGTCTGGGATGTTATCAGTTCCTATAGATGCTGTGTTTCTCGATAAACAAATGTTAAATAAATTAAATAAATAAATAATACAACTGGTTTGGAATCCAAGTGTTTAAAATACAACAAAGACCCTTAGAACAACAAGCACAATAGTCCGTCACCCAGTAATTCCCAGCTCAGAAGGACATAGGCTATCCTCTCCTCCTATAAGAGTGCAGACCGCAAACCTTTTTAATGTAAAATAACTGACCTGAAGCCCAAATCCTTTTACCAAATTTGGACACGTAGAGTAACAATTACAATTTTATCATGCTACTAACAAGCAGTAATAAATGCAGCAGAATAAATGCAATTGAACACTATAAGAACAAGCAGTTAAAGCAAAATAAAGTAATAAAGTAGGAAAAAACACAAAAATAGTAAAACAGTAAAAGTAGCTGAATAAAGTGCATTTTTTTGTTAGTTAAGTAGTAAGGCAGGAAACATAAGATAATTCAAGGTTTAAAAACTAAGGGGTGGGCCTTCCCAAATGATCTCACTGTACATAATAGAATGAGCTGATCTGATGGGACTGGGAATAGTGTTCAATAACAAATTTATAGTAGAGGCAGGCAACTGAAAAGCCACCATGTTTTAATAACACAACAACAATTAGGATGGGAAAATAAAATGAAGACTAAAACAGAACACAAGTAAAGACAAGTAAACAAACCTTGGAACTTAAGCCTGAGATATGTTTACAAACACAAAAAACACAGCTATTGTAGAATTCTGTTAACAACTACAACCTAAAAGCAGCACAAGATTGTTAAACATAATTGAAATAGGTAGAGCAAAAAAAACTATATCAGCTTTGTATAACTTATATCAGTGTTGTATTTCCAAATGCTTTTAGAAGCAGTAATTTTTGTAGATTCCATGGGCAGAGGCTGTAGCACAAAAGGCTGAAACCTACCAGATGTTAGTGGGTTACCTATGGCTAATAATGATGGCATCGTGTAGATGTTACATTCCACCAACACAGTGATACTGCCAGCAATGCTAAGATTAGACATAATGCATATCCCCACAGCTGATGGGGGGATGAGGTGAACATCCAACATACTCTGTATTTAGCAACAGCATCCTGTAAATGTTAGCCACTCCCAAGCTAGCCAGACTGCACCAACATAGCTGACATCAGTGAAACATGCTGCATCTATGATGCATGTACCACCCATAGAGAAGAGTTGCATAGGTGGATATCACTGCCATGACTATATGACATTCCCTGACCTGGGTGTCACCCATGGTATCAGTAAGTGGATGTGAAGATCACATATGGCCAGTGTGAGGAAGTGCAATCATGTAAAGATATAAGGGGGCAGATGCACGGTTTATGGTTACAAGCCAAGTGAATGTAGATGTCATACACCTTTACATTGTCAGTGACTGCCTCTGTCCCTAAGCATGGACACTTCCATGTTCATGGCTGATGCTCTTTTGGCTCCACTATTTGAACCTTCATAGGCCAGTCACTCCAGGTCTACAGTTCTACATCATCCCAATCTGTTGTTACCCTACTGAATACAGCACTTACCATAGCAATTCCTAAGGTTGTAGATACTTGACATCTTCTGTCTCCCCACACAGACAGAGACACAGCTACATTCAAATATATCCTCGCAAAGTGGTCTGCCATCTGTCAGGTAGGATGTCTGCTGTCCTGATACTGCAGAGGCATGTACAACTAGCCAGTGTTCACTTCATGGACACTCCACCCTGTCACTGGAGGATGTAATCCCTGACTCTTTCCATGGCTTAATGGTCAAGTGTGTGGCTACTGCATCTACCTTACATAACCCATTAACCTATGTTAGCTATCCTCCATCACTGTGCAAAACCCCACCTGTGCAAATGATGATGACTGTGCCCTACCCACTCCTATGCCCTATGTGAGCATGATAACTGTCTGATATTCAGTTTGCCTAGTAATACACTATAATGTTTAGCCTAGGTATGTTAATGCATGTTTTACTTGTATTCTTTGTTCACTTTATCATGACTCATAGTTGTTGAACATAGACCACCTCCTTGCGTGTGCAGCATGACATTGTCCCCATCTCTTACTTCCAGGGAATATAATTGCAGCTGTTTTTTACAATAACTTCAGCAGTGTGTCATCAGATTCTTCCAAACAGCAGAAGACGCATTCAGTGATGTTCCACACCTGCAACAGTGTGGTATTTATTCCATCTCTGTCATTGTCTGAGAGCTGTGGATGAAAGTCATCAGGCATGGTTCCAAGGCATATCCTACATCACACAACAGTAAACACCATTAAGACTGGCCTACTGACTACTTTCATAGCAACAGAATAGTGAAAACTCTGTGGGTGGCTGTGTGTGCACATGCTAAATGGTTGACCATGTGGAAGGGCACCGTACATAAAATGCTGGCATAGGTCACATCTGGGCCAAATGTAGGAATCATGGGAAGTGCATGGATGGTGCACATACAATGACCACATGTACACTGCACTTCACCTGGCAGCTGATGGAGTGAAAACACTTTGTGTTAATATACTGAACACTGTGATGAACTGGTAGGGTCCTGAAAACAATGTGGGTGCAGTCAATTTTGACAGAACATCAGAGAAATGGGCTGTGTAACAGAATGTCTGCATAGTGGGTATTCTTTGCCCTGATGTCTGAAAAAAACAAATATTCTTCACCACATGATACAGCATTATGTGAAGGAACTGGTGTAGATTTCATGAGACCAAAACCTGAGAAACGTCTAATGTGTCTGGTGTCATTTATTTCTGCATATTTTAGGTTTCTAAAGCCATGATGGGAACTGGACCCTATTCCTATGTCAGAGTATAATTAAAGTTCATGAAATTAGTATTGTTACAGTCTTTGATGTTGGGCAAAAATGCTCTTTGAAGCACCCGCACTGTGCCCAGAAATGACTACTTCTGCATTCATATGGAGTTTCAGTGTATTGGTAGCATATCTCAATATGATTGTAGATTCTTTTTTATTGTTTTTCTTTTGTTTATTAGGCCCATTGCTCATAATACTATTGGAACTGTCTGTGTATCTTTCCTCCACATTGTTCTCGTTTCTGCCAGCAAATCCTGATATTTTATGACTTTGTGAGTCTCTGTATTTGAGAAACCGTAATCGCTAGGTGTAGCAATTTAAATGACCAATGCTACTTTTGTCTTATTGTTGGTTTTGGATGATCCCACAGGATGTGCAATTCATCATTCTCTATAATGCTTTGTGATTGTTTCCATTGCTTCTCAGCTATTTCTATATCATAGTGAGTGCACAATCCTTAATGCAACAATCTTTCCACATTATTGTGCCCTTCAGCATACAGGCCCTTTGCCATGAGAAGAAGGTTTGCAACTGTTTGAGATTCTTTTTTACAGACCCTACATTGTCTGTCTCTCCAACATGTTCAATGCACTTTGTAAACCAATGTGTATGTATATACTCTACTATCCTGGGCTCCCATTATCAAACTTTCATCCTTTGGTCTCAACTCACTTCTCTTAAACATTTCTGGATCAAATCCTGATCAACATGTGGTTGTTCCAGGAGACCTCTATACTTGCCTTTTCCACATTCTTTTCTTCCTCATCTGATTCTTCTGCAGGCATTCTTTATTTTCTTTTTTGGTACATTCATTCTCTCTCTGATTTTTGTCTTCTTCTGGATTGATTTCCATTCCTGTTTGCCACCTGAATTTTTCCACAAAACTAAACAGAGAGTTAATCTTAGACTTCTTCTCATTATGTTTTAAAACTTTCATTATGTTTGGATCTGATGAGGTCAGAAGAAATATATGCAGTCCAATGACTGTAGATCTGTACAAGTAATGAATTTCAAGGAAGCTTATACCTCCTTCAGAGTGAGGGATATATAATCTTGGTATACACTGTTTTTTATATATCATTTGATAAGCATGAATCATTTTATTGTTTTTCTGTACAACTGATCCAATACCTTTTAGGACCAATCAATCACACCAAAACTGTAAGTTAAAACAGGGAAAACAAATTGGTTGACAGCTTGGATTTCATTCCTAGATTTCGGCACTGTTTTCAATATTAGTTTTAGTCTTTTGAAGTATTCCTTACTGAGTTTTATTTGTATTTAGTCATGTTGCATTGATGATCCTTTATCAGTTCCCAAATGTTTCTTTATACCACATTCCTGGCCCAGATTGATATTTTCTTGGTACTGCAACTTTCCCACTTTAAATTGCTTTTGCACATTTATCAAGACCAAATATTATTCTTGTATCATCTGAGAAAGTTTTAAGCAATTGCAGTTGTGCTTTTAACTCATCTGATGAACTATATAATTTTAAGTCATTCACAAAAGACAGATGAGAAATCTTTGATCAAGTTAGTTTTCAGGGAGTAATGATGACTGTTGATATCACTACCCATGTGTTCATGAGGGACATTGACCATACAGTTATCCGCATGGATTATAGTAAAATATGATAATTTTCAATGTATTCTGAAGTAGTCAGTCCTTGTCACCACTGTCCATATACAGGGCTTTAACATTTTCTTGTCAGCTTTCATCTTCACACACAGTCCACATTTTTTTTTTTTATGAATTATGTCATTACCTACATTTTGACTCACATTGTATAATTACTATAAGGATTTTCATGAAATGTTACACTTTGTGGTAAGGAAAGTCATGGTAATTGAGTTTTTAATAGATTTACTATGAATGTGGTCTCGTTCTTAGCTAAGTGTTGGAGTTAATTAATCACTTGAATCTTCAGTTGAAGCAAAACTTCTGTGGCGAAGACAATAACAATACCACAGTAGGTGTGAAGGCAGGTAAAAACTTCTCCATTAATCTCAAATAGCCAGTTAAAAGAGGTGAAAATGTCCATGTTCACATTAATGAGTTGGCAGAGAGAGATTCCTTCATCAGGTCTGACAGATTCCCATTCTAGCAATGCTTCATAATAAGGGGATTGCAATTTCAATTTGTGAAAAGTGGCACAGAAGCCATTGCTGGTTGGGTATGGCTCTGTAGGAGGTATGACATGCTTTGAACTTCCTGCAGGATTTTTGGCTCGGTTCAGAGCACACATTCAGAAAGAAAAGATGGAGGAGAGTTTCTTGCAATCTTTTCTCTGGTAAAAGGAGAAATAGTCCTGTTGAGCCATGCCTTGTTACATGGATATTGGCTACATGGTTAATTGTTTGAAGGCATTATTTAAAAATTTTATTTATTTACAATGTTAAGTTGTCAATCTCGCCTTCATTCTTGCTTGATGGGTTCGGAGCCGATCCCTCGGCTCCGACACGGCACTTGCTTTAGCTCGAGAACTCCTTTTACCAGCTCGAGGCAGCCCCATATCCCATGATGCAAGGCAGGAAGTACCCAGATCTCGTTTGCCGCTTCGCTTGGGAGGTCTTCTCTTTACCAGCTCCTGGTAAGTAATTCACTTTTGTGACATTTAAGCCCCTTTTTAGTTAAAAACTATTTGTTTTGATAGTTTAACTTTAAATTTAACTTTTTCTGACAGAAATCCCTGTCTCTTTTAATTTTTTTAGTCAGTTAATTCCCTATCCCATCCCCCCCCCTGTTAGGGTGTGTGTGTTGGTATTTTTACTAAATGCCTTTTTGGTATTAATTTATTTTAATTGGACTGGTGTGTGTGTGTTTTGTTAGGCACCATGTCTAAAGAGAGGGTTTCAGGTTTTAAGAAGTGTGACTCGTGCTGTCAGAAGATGTCTCTGACAGACGGTCACACTTCTTGCCTGTACTGTTTAGGCCCTCTTCACCTGCAGGACTCCTGTGCTATTTGTCACTCCTTCAGCCAGAGAGTCCTGCAGGAGAGAAGGAATAAGTTGATTCTCAGGGGTCTTCTTAAGCCGGAGGGCTCTCCGGCTAAGTCGGCCCCACAAAAATCAACAAAATCTGCCAAGACCCAGGCTTCTGTTTCTAAGCCTGTGGCCTCGGCTCCGACTCGTATAGAGTCGAGATCGGCTCGCTGGAGCCGATTCTGGATCCACTAGCTTCGGCACCGATGGCTATCGGTGCCGAATCTGCTGACCACTGTGGTGTCGGTTCCGACCGGCTCCGACACCCGTGTACGCGGGCATCGGTGTCGGCCCGATCGGCTCCGACACCCATGTGGCACAGGCATCGGTGTCGGCTCGATCGGCTCCGACACCGTTACTTTGGTGGCTGTATCGGCTCCAGCTGGAGCCGATACATCGGCGTTCTGCCGGCTCCGAATCGGTGCCGACAGGATCAGTAATATCGGCTCCGATGACCCATTCCAGGAAGAGGTCGAGGGCTCCTTCCTTGGAGCCGATACTTTCGGCTCGGCCTCGCCTCTTCTATCGGAGCGGAGCCATCGGAGCCGATCTTCAAGGTCATCCAGGTTGTCAGACCATGACCTAGAGAGAGTGGTCAGTAGATTGCTCAAGTCACAGGTACTGGCCCAAATGCTACACAGTCCGTCTCAGCAGGCGACTGTTGGTCCACACCCCGTTACAGTTCCTCCTTCAACTCTACCCCAGAGCTTGGAGTTGGAGTCTTCGGGCATGGTTACTGCTACGGCTGGAGGACGGATACCCCCTTCTGTTCCTTCAGCCCCTACTCTTATCTCCTCTTCCTTAGAGGGATTCGGTGGTCGGGCTTCCATGGTCTCCTCCGAGGGGGTGAGTGGCATCGGACCCTTGTCCGAACCCGCTCTTCCCCTTGGAGCCTCGGCCTTGGTGAGCTCGGCTCCGACATCTGCCTCGGAGACTTCCTTCGGTGGCCCCTGGAGTTCCTAGCTCTTTGGAGCGGGGTCTCTCGGACCTGCCTGGGAGGGGAGCATTCGAGGTGATGAAGAGTGTACTGGCCACTGGTATCAGTCAGCAGTCTCTTCCCGTAGCTCCTCCCTCTATTGTACCTGTTGACATCTCTGCCACTTCTCTTGCTACAGGACCCAGAGATCCTCCGCCTCAGGTTTCCCCATTGGGAATTTCCCCCTCTTCCGAGGATTCTCCTGATGTTTCGGGAGATCCTCCTAGGAAGAGGACTTGTAAGAGGAAGCATTTAGACTCCCCTGAGTCTGTCACTTCGGATACTGACTTTGATGAGTCAGAGGGATCCCTAGATCCCCCTCTGAGGATGTCTCCTTCTCAGACATCCTAGAACTTCTGAAACAGAGGGGAAACTGGCCCACCAACAATCCCTCTGAGGATGAGTCAGTATACCTAGAGGCGTTTGGATCTCGGCCCTCCACCTCCTGGGTGTCTCCGCCTTCGACCCCCTTATGCAGGTTATTGCACGAAAGGCGTGGACAGCTCCTGACTCTGTAGAGCCAGTCCCTAGGAGGCCTTCTAAATTTATAACTGCCCCTAGTGACAAACAATTCCTTACCAAAGGTGTCCCCGCTGATGCCATGGTGGTGGCTGCGGCCACCAAAAAGGAACTTGCAGATCCTTCCGTGCCGTCCATCCTCCTAATAAGGACTCTAGGACCATGGATAGGTACGGCAAGCGGATGTTTTCCTCAGCGACCTTTGCTATGCGTTCGCTGAATTATCTTTGTCACTTCACCAGACTCCAGAGAGATATCCTGAAGGAGCTGGGAGAAGTAGTTCAGGATCCTACAGCTGCAGGGGCCCAAGAAAAGATTGCTTCGCAGCTAGGAACCCTCAATTCCATTGCTAACTCCTCCATGCGGCTAATATCTTATGCTGCTGATGGAGCGAGTAGAGCCGCAGGCACAGGTGTGGCTCTTAGACGCCAAGCCTGGATGCGGCTATGTGATTTTATGGATCCTTTAAGGCGTCCTTCACAAATTCTCCCTTTGATGGGTCAGCTTTGTTTGGCCCTCAGGTGAAGGAAACCTTGACCAGGTGTGAGCAGGACGGCAAGACTCTTTCTGCTGTTGGAGTCCGGTTTTCCACCCCTTCTAGGCCTTATCCCAAAGGACAGAAGGGTGGGAAGATGTGGTTCCGTAAATCCCAAGGAGTCACGCCGGATTCACGTGGTCAGTTTACCCCTAGAGGCAGAGGGGGTAACAACAACAGATGCCGCTCTAGAGGCAGAGGGGGTCCCAAGAATCAGGGCAACAGGGAGTCTCTTCCTGAGAAGCCTTTTCAGCATCCCTGAGGTGTTGCCCGGCTGTCCCTCCTTGGAGGCAGTCGGGGGAAGATTATCACTGTACCCAGAAGCCTGGCATTCCCTCACTCAAGACAGATGGGTACAGTCGATCATATCCAAGGGTTACATAATTCCTTTCGAGGAAAGTCCCTTCCCTCAAGTTCCCTTCCAGATGTACCACCCGGTCTAAGGGACATTGCAGAGTTAGAGATCGCAAAACTACTGCAAAAAAGAGCCATTCAGCCAGTTACAATAGACCATTCAGAGCCCGGAATCTACTCAAGGTTCTTTTTGGTCCCCAAAAGACGGGAGACTGGAGACCAATATTGGATCTCAGCAGACTCAACAAGTCTGTCAGGAAGACAAGATTCCGAATGGTCACTCTTCAGTCAATTCTACCCTTCTTACAGAAGGACAACTGGATGTGCTCAATAGATCTTCAGGATGCATACTATCACATCAAAATTCACAGACGCTCCAGGAGATTTCTCCGCTTTCGGCTGGGGTCCAGTCATTTCCAGTTCAGAGCCCTGCCCTTTGGTCTCACTACAGCCCCCAGAGTGTTCACCAAATGCATGGCAGTGGTCACGGCTCACCTGAGACGTCAAGGATTCCAGGTGTTTCCGTATCTCGACGACTGGCTCCTCTCAGCCACCACCAGGCATCAGCTTATACAAGCCAGGGATTACACAATAGACCTTTGTTCTCATTTGGGCATCTCAGTCAACTACGAAAAGTCATCCTTATCGCCCTGCCAGTCTATTACCTTCATAGATGCAAACTTAAACACTGTTCGGATGTCAGCTACTCTTACAGAACAAAGAGTTTCAGACATTCAGACTCATGTCAGGATCATTCTGGCCAGCAAGAAGGTACAGGCCAGAATGGTTCTAAAGGTGTTAGGTCTTATGGCTGCGGCCAACATTCTTCTTCCCCTGGCTCGATTTTACATGCGCCTCCTTCAGTGGATGCTGTTCACACAGTGGTCATACCAGCAACTCCCAATGCGTCACCAGATTCTGGTGACACAAACATGCAAACAACATCTTGCTTGGTGGATCACATCGTCTCAGGTTCACCAAGGCAGGTGCTTTGTACCTCCGTCCCCGATAGCCACTGTCACCACGGATGCCTCCCTGATCGGGTGGGGGGGTCATTATCAGGGCAGGATGGTTCATGGGACGTGGCAACCGTTCGAGTACCATCTGCACATAAATGTCCTGGAGATGAGAGCAGTGCTTTTAACGTTGCAAGCCCTCAACGACTTTCTTCCCGTAGGGACAATTGCAGTCCACACAGACAACATGTCTGTAGTTTGGTATGTCAACAAACAGGGCGGAACCAAGTCCTACCACTTGTGTCGAGAAGCGCTCAGACTATGGCAATGGGCGATCTCCTCTCATCGGTTTCTGGTAGCAACGCATATCCCTGGGAAAACCAACATTATAGCGGACAGATTGAGCAGAGCTATTCTCATGCCTCACGAGTGGTCTCTCAAGCAATCCATAGCGGAAGAGATTTTTCTGGAATGGGGTCGTCCATGTTGCGATCTTTTTGCTACTCCCCAAAACAGCAAATGTCCAGACTTCTTCAGCCTCTTCCCTCTATCAGGCCATGCCCCCAGAGACGCTCTGACCCAGGATTGGCCCCAGGGACTTCTTTATGCCTTCCTCCTTTTCCTCTGATCCCTCAGGTGATCCAGAAAGCTACCGCTTTGAGAGCCAAATTGATTCTCATTGCCCTTACTGGCCTCGACAAGTTTGGTTCCCGTTCCTCCATCATCACCTTTTGGTGCAGCCGTGGCATCTGGACCCAGTGCCAGATCTACTGATTCACCAATCCGGTCAGCTGCACCGGTCAATCCCTTCTCTCAACCTCACAGCATGGTTGCTCCACTTCCTTCCTTAGCCAGGCTTCCTTTGATCTCTAACCCAGTTAGAGATATCATAGTACCTTCACTAAAATCCTCTACCAGGTGGATTTACACAAGCAAATGGTAACGTTTCTCTTATTGGGCTAAGGCCCAAAATATTGATCCTTTTACTGCCCCTGTTCAGGCAGTTCTGGACTTCTTAGCAGAGATTTTCCATGCAGGCTCCTCTTCTTCCACAGTCAGAGTTCAGTTGGCTGCTATTTCTAATTTTCATGTCGGGATAGCAGATCATAATATTATGTCCCATAGGCTCTGCAGGGCCTTTTTGAAAGGAATTTTCCTACTAAAGCCTCCAATCAGGAATCCTCCTCCTCAGTGGGATTTAAATTTAGTGCTGACATCCTTGATTCTTCCCCTTCGAGCCAGCTGTTTCTTGTTCCTGAAATATCTCTCTTGGAAAACTTTATTCCTTGTGGCTATTACATCTGCCAGGAGGGTGTCTGAACTTCATGCTCTTTCGGTTTGACCCCCCTATTTGATTTTTCACAAAGACAGAGTATCTTTGAGAACTAATCCATCCTTTTTACCTAAGGTCGCTTCGAAAAACAATCTGAATCAATCTATTGATCTCCCTGTATTTTTTCCTAACTATTCAGATAGAGCTGAACAAAAGCTACATTATCTTGACGTTCACCGTCAGCTTAGATATTATTTGGACAGAACAAAAAAATTTAGAAAATCTGATCAACTTTTTGTTTCCTATGCAGATAATAAAAAAGGCCTTCCTGTTTCTAAAGTGACTTTGTCCAGATGGCTTTCTTCGGTCATCACTGAAATTTATACGATCAGGGAAAACAGCTGTGCTCAAAACCTAAAGCACATTCAACTAGGAGTTTAGCTACTTCTACAGCTTTTCAAGCTAGACTGCCTTTAGACACTATTTGTGCAGCGGCCACTTGGGCCACTCCTCACACTTTTGTTTCCCATTACAAATTGGACTTGGCCTCCAGGGACATAGCCAGTTTTGGCTCTACAGTCCTCAAGAGTTTGTTCCATTGAGCCACCCAGGATAGAGGTGCTAGGGACGCGGTCGCATCAAGGAAGAATGAAGGCGAGATTGACAACTTAACATTAAGAAGTTATGTACCTACCATAACGTTCCATGTTAGTTGTCTTCTCGCCTTCTTTCTTCGACCCTCCCTCCTTCCCCTGGCCTGGACAGACCTTGTATAAGAAACTATAATGCTAAAGACCATTCAGACCTGGTCCTTTTTCCATTTGTAAGTTTCTTCTTCCTTTGGGAAGTATTGTTTATGCTTGGTGTTATTGCCCTTTTGTCAACAAACGAGATCTGGGTACTTCCTGCCTTGCATCATGGGATATGGGGCTGCCTCGAGCTGGTAAAAGGAGTTCTCGAGCTAAAGCAAGTGCCGAGTCGGAGCCGAGGGATCGGCTCCGAACCCATCAAGCAAGAAAGAAGGCGAGAGAAGACAACTAACATGGAACGTTATGGTAGGTACATAACTTCTTATTTGTTTACTGGGTAGTGTCCGACTGGGCTAGTAGCCTGTTTTCAGCAGAGACCTGGGGAGAAAAGCTTCAAAGACAGATGAGCAAATATTGAGTTACATAGTTGTTCATGCAAACTCATTGCATAAGTGTAGGTTTAAACAAAACAGTGAAAAGATAATACATCATAGGAACAAAAATTTGAATCATGTAAACCACAGGAAAATCATGATAACTGTGAACAAAAAGTTTGAGACCAAAAACAGTGAGCATGCCTAATGAGGACGTTTGTGCACATGTAGAGCTAATATAGTGAGTAACAATCACAAAGAATGAAGTACTGAAAGTAGTTTGAAACTATAGAAAGTGAGGGGATGGACTTAGGAATGGGGAAATCAGCTAGTAAAGAAAAAAAATGAAAAAGAATGAAAAAAATGACTAAAAAATGATGGGTATAGTCAAGGACATAGTAGGAGAGAGAGGAGTTATTCAGGGGTACAACAATGACACATCCACTTGCTTTTAATGTAGTCTTTTATTTGTGTTTTAAAGGAGGAACAGCAGGGTTTTTTTGTAAGCTTAGGGGTAGAGCATTCCAAGACTTAGCTATTCTGTATGAGTAGAGGGAACCACCGTTGTAATTATGCAATTGTATTATTTTGAGCAGTGGTCTATCAGAAGATCTAAGGGATCTGTTGTTTAATTGTAGTTGGACTAGGTTTGAAATTGCGTGGCGGCTATTTGGGTTGTGTATGATTTTATGGGTGAGGGTAAGTTGATTTAGGGTTAACAAGTTAGGGAGTTCTAGCCAGTTAAGTTGTAGTAGAGCAGAACAATGGTGGGCATTATGGAGTTGGTTGGTGGCAAACTTAGCAATTTTGTTATAGCAAGTTTCTAGATTATGAAGATCATTCTTGCATAAGTTGGTGAAGATTTGAGAGCAATAGTGAAGTGTTGAGAGAAGCTGAGATCTAGCTGTGGCTAGTCTAGTTTGGGGTGTTAGGTAAGGTTTAGTTCTGTAGAGAGCACCGAGTTTGCAGTAGACCTTTTTAATAGTAAGTGAGATATGAATATCAAATTTGAGACGGTCATCTATTGTAATACCTAGGAGCTTGGCCTGGTTTATAGGTTCAGTTTTGGTACCATTGGCAGACTGAATAGACAGGGGTAGGAAGCTTTGCTTGGAGGTTTAGTTAGTAAAAAAAATATTAATTTGGTCTTACTAGGATTGAGGATGAGTTGGTGATTTGATAGGAACGTTTCAATTTCCAGGAATGTTTTTTGAATTTGCAAATTGTCATCTTTGTAGAGGAAAACTACTACCAGAAGACTGTGTAAATCGTAAATATACAAGACAGGTGCTGGGTATGTGCAACTTTTTATTTTTGAGAGGTTATAAGGCTGTGATAAGTCAGTGGTTTCAGCTCTTGTTCTGTGGGTGAATGGTGAGGAATAAATGGGTACAAGTTATGTATTTTGTGTACTTCTGCTGTATTTTTTTTTATTAAACAGTAATGTGTTGTAACATTTTATTTATTTCAAAAGTTTCCACTTTTAACTTTGATGTTGGTGTTTACTTACTCTGGGATGGGATTATCCACTATTTTTGATTTATTTTTATTTCAGTTCTGTCTGATTTAACTGAATAGATCATGTTTGGTCAGTTTGTTTCTCGATTGGTTGGATTTAATCAACTATTTCTTGTGCATGTGTGTATGCAGCTGTACTTTGTGTACTTTTCCACCAGTCTAGTCTTGTTTGAGGTTAGTAGTCCACCGATAAGGATTTCTACACACATGCTTTACAGTTGTACACATTCAGGGTCTTAGTTTCCTTTAGCCTAGTTAGGTAGAGTTGCCACAGTGGTCCATTTTGAGAACACTTAGTGTCTCAAAGTTTATCAAGCACTTGATTTGCATGATACAGAAAACTTGCAGTCACAGATAATCGGCCTATGCAGTGGAAAACTGAGATGTTGACTGATTTCTTGTATTTGTCCAATTTATATGTGGAGCTCAACCAGTTTGCTGTTATTCATAGATTAGTGTAGATATAACTGCAGTCTAAGCATGTATGATGATACAAAGATTGTAATTTTGTTACCCTGTCCTTTGTTACATCATCTCACATCAAGTTCCCTGACATTGTTGGCTTTTTACTCATTAACTTACACATTCATTAGTGCAGGCAGTATAGAGGCATCAAACTCCTGTCACACTTCCAAGAAAGTGCAGGAAAGGATGACTGAAAGGATGACTGATAGACAAATAAACAGAAAGTAAGATGGGAGATGACCAGTTTGGATTCAGATCAGGATGTAGCGTGGTCAATCCAAAGATGGCAGTGAGACAGGTAGTGGAGAAGAAGCTAAAGATGAGGAAGGAATCCAAATGAGCGTCCCAAACCTTGGAGAAACCATATGACAAAGATGATTTGGGTAGTCCTGCAATGTACTGAACACACTGGTAGTATTAGTGCAGACTATACACGAGGACCCAGTGGCACAAGTACTAACAGTATTTGGACTTGCAGAAGAGTTCCCAATGGGATTGGGTGTATATCAAGGCTCAGCTCTGAGCTCACTGTTGTTTATACTGGTGATGGACTACTTTAGCAAACTGGTTGGAAGGAACAGGTCAACAAAGCTGATGTGTGCAGACGATGTGGCATTGCAAGCAGACTGTGAACAAGAAGTTTAGCGAACGATTGGGATATGAAAACAAAGCAAATGTCACATAGAATAGAAATTGAGTACAGACAAGACAATCATCATAGCAGAAAATGGAGAAATCAGAAGAAGCAGAAAATTGAGACCGAAGAGAAAGATTGCAGAACAGGATAATAGTTTCAAGTATCTAGGAGGGGTGGTTGAGGAGAAGGCAAGCCTGAATGGGGAGGTCAAAGCTAGAATCAGAGGGGGCTACAGCCAAATTGCACAGAGTATGATGGGATAATGTGTGACAGAGTAATGCCAAAGAAGTAAAAAGTAAGGTGTCCAAACCCCCATTATGTCCAGCATTTCTTTATGGTACAGAAACCTAGGTAGTGAAGGCTAAGCAGTTGAGGAAGGAATGGAGTTGAAGTGACTTAGATGATGGATGCACACTGTGAGACATACAAATAAAATGGCAACATCATTGCAGAAGCCAAAGTAGTTTTAATTGCAAAGAAGGTGAAAACAAACAGATTACAGTGCTTCAGACACATGTGCAAATAAACAGAAATCAAGTTGGTGAAGAGGTTTTGGGAGAAACATGGAAGAGAAAATGAGTGCATCCAGCAAAAAGAAGGATTCATTATGTGACAGAAGACCTGCAGCACTCAGGCATAACTCTCAAAGAAGGTAGGACACTGGTATTGAATCAAGAGATGTTGTGATAGTTCACATGACACTCTGACCCCATGTAGAAAAATGGGGGAAGGGGGGTAATGATGTACATTACTACGGGTATGTGGTGAAGACATTTGGAAAGTAGGGAGGTACTCTGTCTAAGATAACAGAACAGGTTATGGAGGTGGAAGTGCAGTTTTTCTTCATGCTACATTCCAGGGATCACTGCCTTTCCTTGGCACACCCTGTCAGATATTTGCTTTGTTAGCTTCCAGCAAATATGGTATCTACTACCTTAAGACCCCACTTTTGTTAAGCTAAGCAACAGTATTGTGGCTCCATGAGGTTTACACATAATGAGCTGAATTTTAAGCTGCATCACTTTGGCCTCACCATTGTGTGTGTGTGTGTGTGTGTGTGTGTGTGTGTGTGTGTGTGTGTGTGCGCCTATGGGTATACATAACAGGTGTGTGTACTGATTCATGTGTTCATAGGAGGTTACTAATGGCTATACATAAAAGGTATGTGTACTGATTCATATGTTCATAGGAGGTTACTAATGGGTGTATGTAACAGGTATGTGTACTAATTCATATGTTCATAGGAAGTTACTAATGGGTATACATAACAGGTATGTATACTGATTCATATGTTCATAGGAGGTTACTAAGCTAATGACCCTAGAGCCCTTACAAGCCTAGCCATATTTATCCCGAGTTGCCCCAGTTGCTGGTGGTTAGGTGAGTGAAGTTCACTGGGGTAAGGGACTATGGTAGTTAGTACTATGTTTCTCTGTCCAGGATGGACATGGGCACCACCCCAGGAGTGAATTTTCAGTCACCCATGCATTGATATAGCTTGGAAAATGATAGACAAGTCTGCTTCCATGTAAACGTAGAGGGTCATGGTATGACATGGTTTTGCTCATGTTTGATATAAGACTCCTGGTGAATTGATTTCAATAGAAATGTCTTGGTTCGTCTTTTGTAAAAGAACTATGAGTAGTTCATTGTCCCACAATGTGATTTTTCTCAGCTATAGTTTATGTTCACAAATTGCTTTTCAGTGAAACCCAGACACTCAAACATATTTGGTTAAGAAGGCAACTAGCAATTTATTTGTTTGCTTAGGAAGTAGCTTAAAGAAGCACAGAAGCACTGAATTAGCTTTCTTTGCAGGTTTGGGTATGGTATCAGTAATTGGCAGTCCCAAGGCACTGCTGCATAGTGGTAGTTTTGAATTATGTTTGTACTCCACTGTATACTAATGTTCAGTACACTGCTCATACCATCATAACAAAGAGATGAAGTACAATACAGTCTTAAAATCCTTACAACATTGGTTATATAAAAATTTGGACCTTTACTAAAACTAAGTGGGGGTTTTAAGATGGTAGGCACCCCCACTTACAGGAACTCCACTTTTACTATGGTAAAATTCAGTACATTAGTGCTTTTGAATGATTTCTATACTGCGGATGTAGTATGTTTAAAAACAAAAAAGTACTAGTAAGATTACTATGTGACTATTTAGCTGTGTAAGTAGTCAAATAAGGGGTACATGATAAGTGCATTCAGTAGTGACTGTAGAAGGTGAAATATCATAGACTCATAGAATCACAGTATCATAGTAGAATATTAGACTATTGACCAAAGTACTGTCTCCCAAGGGTTTTGAGGAGCTGTATATACTTGGGCATGAGTGGACGAGCATTTACAAGCTTCCTGTCATTAATAGCGGTACAGGTGCTAGGCCAAGAGTTTATTTCCCCATCCACTGACCCAAGTTTTGCTTAAATAAGCACAGGGATGGACTCTGCTTCACATAGATGAGAAGCCTGTTCCAGAGAAGGGGGAGCATCTGACATGGCTCCCTATTGAAATGACGGCACTTGAAATGTTGAATGCCAACAAACTGAAAAAAAAAAAGACTGAAAACAAAGGAGAAGAGTGAATTTCGAAAATCAATCTTCTCCTTTAAACTTCTTTTTGCAGGGGGAGGGAGGAGCCCCACCCCGAACATACATAACAACTCTGAAATTGCCATATCTCAGGAAAAAGGGAATATTCTGAGAAATGGCATCTCAAACTTAGTATATGCAAGTCCATTCTTTCAGCCATTCAGTGTCAGTATTTTGTGACTTGCTGTAGTGTGTCCCAACATTTTAAACGGTTACCCATTTGAGACACATACATGTCCCTTCAGCATGTCTTGTTTATGCTGCAGACAAGGTTTGGGTCCCTGGATTGGATATTTTTGATGCTGTTTGTTTTACAGATATGCACATGTCCATCAGGACTAGGTCAAATAATTCTTTATAGGCCATGCATAAGTTGCCACTCAGCAGCCTGGAGAAGATCACACGTAAGGACAAGGCTTTGAAGCATTATGCATGGGACTTGATTTCTACATCATGTTTTCTTTTTGTGGGGAGTCTCTGTGGATTGTCCAGTTGTTGCATATGCATGGTCAGGTACATAACAGAGGGCAAAATGAGCAAGCCAGTAATGGCATTAGTGCTCAGCCATATGATTCAGTAACATACGTCTCCAGATACAATGATAAACCAAAAACATAAAACAGAATAAGGTTTGAAGAGCCAAATGTCTTGTAATGGCATTTTGTTTTATAAACATCAATATATTTCAGCCATGCTGACCTAAATGGGTTTTAAATACTTGAAAGTGATTACAACAAACATGCATGTCACAATATTGTTCGTAGGTGTTTACTAGGCTAACAACTACAAGGGCCTTTTTAAGCCTAGCCATGCATCCCAAATATTTGACAAGTTCTGATACCCTTGATAAGTGTAAGCAAGAGCTAGGGAGATAAAACATTAAGAAGCTAGGGCCTGGGAGAGGAACCATTTACAGGTTGCCTGTGTCCATTAGAGACATAGGTGCCAAACCAGGGATGAATTTCCTGATCCCCATCCCAATTGTCCAAGTTGCACTACAAGTGGGTTAGGGAGGAACTCTGCTTCACATGGATGGGGAGCCTGTTCCACAGATGGGGTAATCTCTGGGATACATACCTGTCTTTCCAGCAGGTCCTATTTATAGCACAGGCAAGGTTTAAGTCTTTATAGGTTGGTTCACAGGTTAGTACTAGGCTATCAGCCCTAGGGCCTATACAAGCCTAGCCATAACAATTCCCTGGATATTTCTTCCCGCAATATTTACTTCCCTGGACCTCTGTCTAGCAGGATGACTGATGTGATCCCAGGGGTGAATTTCCTATCTCCCATCCAATCATCAAGGTTCCTTTTGAAGAAGGCCAAGGAGGCGCGTTGCTTGAGATGTATGAGCAGTCTATTCCAGAGTATGGGGATTGTTTGGGTCAGGAACCTATCCCTCCACCATGTTTGGTTCATTGTGATGACAAGGTTTCGATCCCTGGAGCATGTGGCTCTGAGGGATTGGGATTTCTTTAAGTGGAGCATGTCCAACAGCTCAGGGTTTGACATGGCCTTGTATGTTAAGCAGAGATCGCCTCCGAGTAGACAATATGCCACAGAGTATAGCTGGAGTTTTTTTAGATGGTCAGCATAGGACATCTGCTTTAGGCCTGTGATTCTTTTAGTAAGGTATTTCTGTGGCCTTTCCAGCTGTTGCATATGTCTTGTGAGGTACATACCAAACAGGGCATTGTACTCTATAATGGGTCTAATGAGGGATGAGTACAGTGGGACAATGACCTCCTTTTTTCTGGATGAAAATCCTTAGTGATGAGGTGTGCCACATAGAAGGATTTCTTGACTGTTGTGGCAATGTGGTTATCGAAGGTGAAACCACTGTCCACCTGTGTCCCTAAGTCTCTCATCACACTTTCAGTGTTTAGTGTACTGTCACATATGTGGTAGTTCATGGGTACATGTTTTTTTCCCAAAGGGGATAACTATACATTTCTTGGCATTAAACTTGAGCCCATGGCTCTTGCACCAAGCCTCTGTTTCTGTAAGGCCTTTTTGTAGAATATCCACATCATTTGGGGATTCGTTAATGGCTCCAAGCTTGCAGTCATCTGCAAACTTTGTTAGCCAGAGTCCCTTAGTGTTGGCCTGTACTTCAGAGAAATAGATGCCAAACAAGAGTGGTCCCAGAACTGAACCCTGAGGTACTCCACTTGTCACATTTCTGGGGCTGGATTTGGAGTCGGCTACTTTTACAGTCTGGGTTCTGTCAGTAAGCCAGTTGGCAACCCATCGAGTGACGTAGGAATTTATGCCCAGCTTAGTAAGTTTATCTATGATTCCAGAGTGGGGGATAGTGTTGAAGACCTTGGTGAGGTCTATAAAGGCTGTGTGGACTGCCTTACCCTCGTCCACAGCTCTGGAGATTGATTCAAAGAAGTCAATCAGGTTCAGGAGACAAGATTGGCCCTTCACGAACCCAAACTGGGTGGGGTCCAGTGTTTGAAGTTTGACAATGTCTTTGTTTATAAGTTCCATGATAATGCGTTCCATGCCCTTGCAGATCAGGCTCGTCAGACTGATGGGACAGTAGTTCCCGGGATCCAAAGTGGATCCCCCTTGTGGAGTGGGATAACTGTACCTGTGTGCCACTCAGTGGGCACAAAGCCTGAGGTAAGGCTTTGATTAAACATGACACTTAGGTGAGGTGCCCGTTCATTTTGTAGTTCAAGTAGTACACAGCCCGGGATGTCATCTGGTCCCATGGATGCTGTATTCTTAGAGGTTTCTACCTGTGTGGCCAAGATTACTGGAATTTGGCAATCTTTTGGTATTAAGATGGGTCCTTTAGGGGGTGAGGGGGGGTGAACTTGGCATTAAATCGATCTGCCAGGATATTGGCAATATCCTTGGGATCAGTATATTTAATGCCATTCTGTTGTAGCTCAGAGCAGATCTGAGCATTGTTATTTAGATTCTTGACATAACCATAGAATGCCTTGTGGATGTCTTTGGAATATTTGGCAATTTTATTTTCGTAACTAGCTTTGGAGGATTTTATGAGGGATCTCAGCTTCTTATTGAGGCTGGTAAGGGAGTTTTTTGCATCCTGGGATTTTCATCTTTTCTGCAATAGTTTCTTCCTTCTGTTGTATAGTTTGTTTATGGCAGGGGACCACCAGATTGGCTTCCTTTTTTTGGAGGAGAGCATTTTGGTTCTATTTGGGATGGCAAGATTCATGCATGAGTGGATGTGTTCATACAGTGCGTTAGTGTAGGATTCAGCAGTCGAATTTTCAGTTCCCGTCTGCATGGGTGTCATGAAGTTTGCCACTTCTGACTTGAGTAGCATGAAGTTGGCTTTGGATAAGTTTTTTTACGGAGGTTTCCTTACTGGGGGGTGGGGGTGGGATGTGGATGTCAAGGGTGATTTGCTTAGGGTCAGACTTGACCAATGAGGGGGTGACCACTGGTGTGCAGCATCTATCTCCCATGTTGGTAATGACCAGGTCTAGGATATTGGAGCCCCTGGTGGGACAATGGATTAGTTGATCCAGGGCACTGGAATTTATGAATTCCAAGAACCACTGGGAAAAGGTGTTGGTACCCGAGTAGTTTTCTCAGTTAATGGCAGGGTAGATGAAATCACCCAATATTAGGGTGTTTGGTAATATCTTAATATTTTCCAGTATGTTTAGATAGGTGTAGTGTGAATCTTAGGGCATGCTGGGGGATCTGTAGCAAGCTACAATTTGGATTGCAGTCTTATCTAGTGTTAGTTGCACCTGGAGAATTGCAGATGCATTGTGTTGGTCAACTAGCCTGGAGGTGTGAATATCCTTGGTGAATATGGACACTCCTCCACCTTAAGTTTTTTGGTCTTGGATTGGTGGCCAAAAAGCATGGTAAGAGTTGTAGCCTGGTATTGCAGGGGTGCTCTCTGGAGCCTTGAACCAGGTTTCAGTTACTGCACAGATATCGATGTTCTCCATTTTTAGGAGTGCCTCGAGAGAGTGCATTTTGAGGTTTAGACTTCTAGCATTGAGTAGTATTACCTTCAGATTTTGCATGTTTGTATCTGTTACAGTGGTGGTTTTGTCCTTTGAACCTTGCCTAAAAAAGGCAATATAGGGGTGGCAATAGCTTTAGCCAGTGACCTGAATCCCAGGGGTAACAGGTGTAGACAAAGCATCATGGTTTGTCAATCATGTTGTTCCAGGAAGACAGATACTGGATCCCCTTTGAATGACACCAGAAGCTTAGCCAATTGTTGAAGTCAATCATTTTGCCCTTATACTGTGGTATCATTCTGGGGGAAGGCAGGATGCTACTCAGGGCTAGGGTCATACCTGCCTGGGCCACGTGATCCGAGAGCTCTTCCATGTCTATTTTCATGTCGTCCAGGAAGGTATGCCTCAAGTCATTCATTCCAACATGGACAATGATAGAGTTGTATTTGCACTTGTTGAGGAGTGACTTGAGTGCATGCGTTATGTGGTGGATCCTTGCACCCGACAGGCAGCTGACTGTAATTTTCTCCTTGTTCAGCCTGGTGAGTGGGACATCAGTGTGCCTAACTATAGAGTCACCTATGACTAAAGTGTTGTGTACATTGTCTTGCCTTAGGGGCTGTTGTTGGGTGACACACTGGTGTTGTGAGCTATGTGTCACTTTGGTTGTGACTGGTGTTTGCGTTTCAGCTTCGGAGGTCCTTGTTGCTTGGACAGGTTAATGTTAAGGACCTCCGCATATGTGGGTTTAGTGTTGCTATGTGTGGGTGTTGATGGTGTGGGTTTTGAAGGGCTATGTGTTGCTTGAGATGTGGTGCAGGTGTTAACCTTCTCCTCTTGCCTGTCTAGCACAGTCTTGGCTGGAGGGAGCTTTGCTTCCAGTTTGGGTATGTAAGTGCATCTCTCACAGGTTGTAGTGTTGGGTGGTAGGCGGAGGGGGTTGTCTGTGTACATGAGGCAGTTGCTGCATTGCCCCAGTATGCCAAGATTCACCAGGTAGACAGGAGAAATCACCGGAAGCTGACCCTTGGACATGCCAGTTTAGGTGCTTTTTTTGTAAAGTACAAGAGCTGTTTTCCCTTACCTTTGCAAGGTACTTTGCAATTATAGGCTGTTTCGTGCCTACAATTAATTTCTCCTTATTAACAAGGAGAGTTGAGTGCATGTATCAAGTTTAAGGCTTCCTAGTGCTTTCCAGCAGGTTCTAGAGCAAGTGCGAGTCACAATGGTTCAGATTTTAGTGCTACCACTGAGAAACCAACTAGTTCTAAGGGAAAATTTGAAGAGCAGACTTTCTGCCACCTGGAATAGTTTAATCGTAGCCCTGCGGTGTTGCACGATGCGAAAAAGCGCAAACACACGCGTTTTTAAGCCAGAAAGTTGAAAGGGGGAGAAATCAGCCCAAAAAGGCTAATAAAATTACAATTTCAGAGCTAGAAACCACTCCTCTAGTGTTAGATAGGCAGTACAATGCTCACCACTCCCACTGGTAAGCAGTAGGACTTCCCTCTACCACAGCAAGATCTGGACAGCTCTGAACACAGAAAATAAAACTAGCAAAGCCTGGGATCTGGACTACACAATCTAGGAAAGGCAGGAAAAGAGCAAACAAGATAGCATTTTTTTTTTGTGGTTAAAACAGGCTAAACAATGCAATAATACAGTAAATAAACACAGAACAGGCTAACTCACTTGAGTGTGTAGCCCTAAACAGGAAATGCAATTAAAACTCTACAAAATTAGCAATTTAAAACTTTTTTAAATGAAGCAAGGCAAGTGCACAACTGAAAAACAATTTAAGAGGTAGTAATACAGTAGAATAAGTAGCTAGTCTGCATGTACAAAGACGTCTATATATACAGAAAAGTAGCTAAAACACACTAAAACAATTCAGATGCCATGCAACTTAGAGCACTTGAGTTATAGCAATATTAAGGCAAATACAGTTTTAATAAATGCACTAAAATGTACTCTATATTTCCAAAATGTTTGAGAAGCACAGTCAGAACACAAGGAGATTCAGGCATTTTTTTTTTAAGAAAGGAGGAACAGAAGGAAAGAAACTTAAGTGAGTTGGCCTTCTCAGATGTTCTCTCTGTATTAGGTAGAATGAGCTAATGACACTAGACTGGGAGTAGTGTCCCAGATCAAATTTACAGTAGGGGCAGGCAACTGCAAAGCCATCAAGTATAACAGCAAGACACCAACAGCGAGGGTGGGTGGGGAACAGTACTAAAGCTACTAGCCTACACTCTTTTAGACAGTAAACACTACAGAAATGTTTATCACAGCAGAAGAACAGCAGTGAGCCACAAAATGAAAGTTTTTAAACAGATAAAGGAGCAAGGAGACTCTACAGAATGCTTTTAACTGCAAACAAATCAGTTATATGATACACACCTTGGCAGGAAATCAGAACAAATAAATAGGTACTTAACAAGTACAGAAAATTTCCCGTTAATACCTTTCACATAGTGAAACTAGCTATAAAGCTTTACAAACAGTGTCACAGTAAACAACTTATTTCTTAGAACAGGTAATTCTGGTGGTGTTTGTTTTGCGAATATGCAGGAAGTCCATCAGGGTGGGGTCTGACAATGCCCTTTATGTCAGGCATAGAGCTCCCCTCTAAAGCCTGTAGGAGACAGAATACAGGGATAGAGCCTGGAGGTGGTCTGCATAGGACATTTTACTTAAGCCCTGCATTTTTTAAGTAAGGAACCTCTGTGAACATTTCAATTGTAGTATATGCCTGGTTAGGTACATACCAAAGGGGGCATTGTACTCACTGATAGGTCTGATGAATGCCGAATACAGTGGAACAATGACTTCCTTGGACTTAGATGCCATACTTTGTTTATAAGCTGCACAACATAGAATGATTTCCTCACTACTGTAGACACTTGATGGTCAAAGGTTAGATTACTATCTATGTCTGTCCCAAAGTCCCTGACTACTGGGTTACTCTAAGGGGTGTGGTGTCAGTATGATAGTTACCAGGGGTGGATAACTTCCCGGGCAGCAAGATGCCAGGGAATCTTTTTGAGCTAAGCTTTCACAGGCTCCAGGGCTGATAGCCTAGTACACACCTATGAACCTATAAGGATACTATTATGCATCTCATGGCATTTAGTTTTAGTCCTTGACTCTGACACCATTTGTTTGTGTCAGCTCCTCCTGGAGAACATTTGCATCAGGGTGGCATTCAATGATAGCTCCTAATTTGCAATCATCTGTAAATTTAGTGAGCCAGAGACCACTGACATTGGCCTTTACTTTAGAGAAGTAAATGTCAAAAATTAGCAGCCCAAGGACTGATCCCTGAGGGGCTCCACTTGTGACTGGCCTCTTTGTAGAGGTGGACTCCCCAGTTCTAACTTCTTGGTCCTGTCTGTGATCCAGTTGGCTATCCACTGGGAGACATATGAGTTTGTACCCAACCTCTTGAGTTTATTAACAATGCCCAAGTGGGGTATTGTGTCAAATGCCTTGGCCAGGTCAAGGTGGCAGTGTGAACCATTTTGCCCTCATCCATTGCTCTGATAATCTCCTCAAAGAGGTCCACCAGGTTGAGTGTGCATGATCTGCCCTTGACAAAAGCAAACTGGGTTGGTTCCAATGTATGGAGGTTTACTATATCACTACCAATAATTTCCATGCTAATTCTTTCCATGGCTTTACATATAAGACTAGTGAGACTTATGGGTCTGTAGTTTACAGGGACTGTAGATGACACACATTTGTACAGAGGGATGTATGTTGTTGTTCTCCATTTGTGAGGCACGAAGCCTATTTGGATGATATGGTGAAATAGCTATTCCAGAGGCCCTGATAGATCATGTTTCATGATCTAGCAGGGCCTCTGGAAGATCATGTTTCATGCTATTTAGATGGTATCCTGAGATTGTCTGAGCCCATTGGTGCAGTGTTCTTGGCCTTAGACAGCACATTAAGGACCTGTTCCCTAGTGATAGCAGGGTGAGTTACAGTTGATGGTACTTCCTGAGGGAAGGTTGAGGGGGAGAGAAGGGTAAAATTGGAGCTGAATTTATCAGCCAGTAGGTTTGCTATATCATCTGGCTCCTTATAGGTGGCTCCACTTACAGTTAGCTATACGGCAGTTGTGTATTGCCTTTGAGGGTGTGGATATAGCTAAAGAATGTCTTGCGGTTGTACTTGACCTGGGAGGCCAAATTCACCTCAAAATTGGCTTTGGTAGAGTTTATTTGTCCTCTGAGATTTTTGTTTAGTTTGATGACAGTGCATTTATCCTGCTGGGTGCTCCACATCCTACTTAGGTTCATAGGTTCATACTAGGCTATCTGCCCGAGGGCATTTACAAGCCTAGCCCATAGTTTTGTGGCTTACGCCAACCCTTTAGTTTGGAGAAACTATGCCCATTATTTTGCTGTGCCTCTGTTGAGCAGTGACACTGAGGTAACCTCTGGGGTGTATCTGCGATCTCCCATCCATTGGTCAAGATTCCTCTTGAACAAGGCCAGCGAGGTGCTCTGCCTCACATATACCGGGATTTTGTTCCACAGCATAGGGAGTCTTTGGGTGATGAATCTATTCCTCCAGCACGTCCTATTAATAACCGTGTCAAGGTTTAAGTCTCCCGCCCTTGTGGCTCTGAGGGATCTAGATTTTTTGAGATGAAGCATGTTCATCAAATCTGGGTTTGACATGGCCTTGTATGTCAGGCACAGGTCACCTCTGAGCAAGCGGTAAGCAACTGAATATAGCTGGAGTTCTTTCAGTCGGGCAGCATAAGACAGATTTTTGAGACCCTTTATCCTTTTGGTGAGGAACTTTTGTGGCCTCTCCAGCTGCTGCAAGTGTCGGATCAGATACATTCCGAATGGGGCATTGTACTCAATCATTGGTCTGATGAGTGATGAGTATAGGGAGACTATGACCTCCTTGATCTAGATGTGAATCCCTTCATGATAAGGTGGGCAATGTAGAAGGTCTTCCTAACTACTTTAGCAATATGAGTGTCGAATGAAAGGCTACTGTCAACCTGGGTCCCCAGGTCCCTGATAACTTCTTCTGTGATCAGTGGATTGCCACCTATATGGTAGCTAGGGGTAACCTTGTTTTTCCCGAAGGGTATGACTATGCATTTCTTGGCATTTAACTTTAGGCCATGGCTCTGGCACCAGTTATCCATTTCTGTGAGACCCTTCTGAAGGATATCTGTGTCAGATGTGTTTTCGACTCACGGCCCAGTTTGCAGTCATCTGCAAACTTTGTCAGCCATAGCCCTCCTGTGTTTGCTTGTACTTCAGAAAAGTAGATGCCAAACAAGAGTGGGCCCAGGACTGAGCCCTGTGAGACACCACTTGTGACAGGCTTTGAGTCTGACATGGCGCCAGCAACTCTGACCCTGTGGGTTCTGTCACTCAGCCAGTTTGCAACCCATCTTGTAATGTATGGGTTTACATTTAAGTTGATGAGTTTTTCAATGATACCCGAGTGGGGTATTGTATCGAAAGCCTTCGCCAGGTCTAGGTAGGCTGTATGGACTGCCTTTCCCTCGTCAATGGCCTTGGTGACTGTTTCGAAAAAGTCAACCAAGTTTAAAAGGCATGATCTGCCTTTGACAAAGCCAAACTGGGTTGGATCCAAAGACTTTTTGCCATAATTTTCTTCCTTTTGTTATGCAGCCTACCAGCGTGGCTTGTTTTTTTGAGTTAGTTCTGTACTTCTTCCTGGTGAGTACAGCTGCCTCTATGCAGCTATTAGCATGCGTCTACAGGGTATCTGTGAACAGTTCTGCATAGACAGCAGTGTTCTCAGGGTTTATGGGGGCTTGGAATTTTGCCACTTTATCACTTGATAGCAGGAGTTTAACCTTAGAGTAGTTCTTGAATATTCCAGGTTTAGCTGGGGATCCAGGCTTTATTTTTACTTCAAAGGAGACCATTTTGTGGTCTGTCCTTACCAGGGAAGGCACTACAGTAGGGGGTGTGCAGCAGTCTTCCATTTTAGTGAGGACCAGATCCAGTATGGTTGTACCTCTGGTTGGTGTATTAACTATCTAGTCCAGGGAGTTTGTGTTTACAAAATACAGGAATCTCAGTGCCTGTATATTTGATGTCGTACAGGATTCTCAGTTAATAGTGGGGTAATTAAAGTCACCCATGAATATGGTATTGAGTTGGATGGTTAGTGTTTCTAACAAGTTTAAATACATGGTATGAGTTTCCTGGGTCATAGAGGGGGACCTACAGCTGGCAAGGAAGTGATACTGGATTTTGCCTATGGTGATTTGAACATGGAGCAGCTCAAGTGCATTGTCCTGTTTGACCGACCTTGAGGTATATTTATTTTTGATGTAAATACTGACACCTCCACCTTTAGTCCCTATCTGTGTAGTAGCTGGTCTAAATGTGTGGAAGGTATCATAACTTTGCACTGTCAGTGTGCTCTCCACGGCTTTAAACTATGTCTCAGTGACTGCACAGACATCAGCATTCTCTAGGGTGAAGAGGGCTTCTAGGGAATGGAATTTTTTGTTTAGACTCCTAGCATTGAGCAGTAATACCTTTAGATTTTGTTGTTTTTTAAGCATTTTCTATAGTGTACAGCTTATTATGGTATGTACTACTCATCATTCACACATACAAAAGAGTTGTGGGATGTTTCTAGAAATTTCACGGATAACAGTGATATTTGTTGGCTGCTGTGATATTTGTTGTGTGTGTGCTGCTATCTAGGCCTCAGTGCATCAAGTGTAGATCTCCTATGTCTGCTATGAAATTAAATACAGAACTGGAAATTTATCACCCAAGAGTGTACACTGAGCTTTGAACCCACACATATCCATGGAAGATTCACATCGGCATATTGCTTAGCATTTTGAGTTAAAGGAGAGCATGCTTCCATTAATGTTGCAAAGCTGTATGAAATAACAATTAAATACACTTTTATCTACCTTATAACATTAGTATGTGCTAGCATGCTGAGTTTCACCATCTTATGATACTTAAAAGCTGTGTGCACTTTTTAAATTCTCCAAGTCTTTTGGGTTTCTAATACCACAAAGGGAATGGACCCTGTTCCTAAGTTAAAGTATGATTAAATTCATGAATTTAGTATTGTTTTAATCTTTGATGTTATCCAGAATTGCTCATCATAGGACCTGCAGTGAGCCCAGCAATGACTCCTTTTGTAATTCATATGGAGTTACATGTATCTGTAACCTATCTAAGCATGATTGTAAATTATTTTTCATATGACCTACTGGAACTGTCTGGGTATCTTTCTTCCACATAGCCCTCGTTTCTGCCTGCAAATCCTGCTGTTTTATGAGTTTATGTCTCTCTGTACATAAGACACTACAGTCACTGGATGTAGCAATTTGAATGATCAATGCCACTTTTGTCTCTTTTTTTTTCAAGGACTACTACAGTAGGTTTTCTCGCATCTATTTTTTGATCTACTGGTAGTGGATGATCCCATGTGATATAAACGTCATCATTTTCTATAATGCTTTGTGGCTCATGCTTCCAATGTTTTTCAACTACTTCAATATTACAATGTTTGCATAATGCCAATGCAACAGTCTTTCCACATTATTTCTTCATTTTGTTTTTCTGGCATATTCAGTTGCTGCCTGATTTTTATATACTTCTGGTTTTATTTCTATTCCCACTTACCGCTAAGGGTATGCTTCTGCTAAACTAAGCAGGGAAGTCATCTTAGACTTATTCTCCTCATGTTTCAAAACTTTCACTATATTTAGGTGTTGTGCAGTCAGCAAATATGTATGCAGTCCCACAATTGCAGATTTATACATGTAATCATTTTCGTGGAGGCCCATACCTCCTTCATGAATGGGGAATGTATAATCTTGGTATGCACTAATTTTTATTAATCATTTGATAAGCATGAAGCAGCCTTCTTGTTTTCCTGTCCAACCTATCAAACACCTTTTGGGGCCAGTCAGTCACCCCAAAACTATGAGTTAGGACAGGAAGAGCAATTTGGTTTATAGCTTGGACTTTATTCCTAGATATCAATGCTATTTTCAGTATTAATTTTAGTCTTCTAAAAACACCTTACTAAGTTTTATTCACATTTATTCATGTTTTACTGTTGAGCCTTCATCAGTTCCCAAATATTTATACACTCCCTCTTGCTCAAGTTCTTTTATATCACATTCCTGTCCCAAACTGATGTTTTCATGGTGCTACAGCTTTCGTGCTTTAAATGTGGCTTTTGCACATTTATCAAGACCAAATAACATTCTTATATCATCTGAAACATTTTGACCACTTCCAGTTGTGGTTTCAGTTGCTCATCTGATGAACAATACCATTTTAAATCATCTACAAAAAAGATGAGAAGTCTTTATACTTTGTTATTTTCTGGGAGCCATTTTGTAGCCATGACTCTATCTGTTAAGTAGACAGCTTAATGGGTTAAGGGCAAGACAGAATAGCAGCAGTGACAGAGAGTCACCCTAGAATATCCCCCTTTGAATTTTTATCCTTGGAATAATAATTTGATCTTTATCATGGCTTACCTGCAAAGTGGCTTGCCACTGTTTCATGGTCACTGTAATGTCATCAGTCAGCATAGGGTGTATGTTATACATTTTCAAGAAATCTTTTATCGATGAATGTGGGATACTTTTTTGTCATCTATCCATGCCATACTTAGATTCTTCTCCTTTCAACAGTTCTCCATTATGACTTTATTTAACAGTAAGTTATCTTATGTTGCATATGACTTTCTTTTACTACCCTTGTGTTCTATTGCCATGTTTGAGTTTTCTTCTAAATGACTATAAACTCTGTCGGCATCAATTCCAGTGTGTAGTTTATATGTCGTCAGAAGGCAAGCTAGTGGTCAATAGTTTTTAAGATAGCTTGTAGGTTCGTTCTTAAGTAGGGGTTTTGTTTTTCCTGTTGTTAACCAGGCTGGTGTCTGTTCAGGGTGCTCATATAAATAGTTCTTACTCATGGCTAAACTTTCATTTAAAGATGTTAGTACTTTTAGCCAGAAGTTAGGTACTACATCTAGGCCTGGGGTTTTCCAATTAGGAGCTTTTCTTAACTTTGTTTCAGTCTCTCCCTAGACATTACTTTATCCCATTTCATATCATGTACATTTGAACTTATTCTTTATTTTATTTCTTCTATCCGTTTAGAATCTTTGTTATGTTCCACAGGATCTTCATAGATATTTCTCCAAAAGGTATCTATTTTTTCTTTTTTGGTGGTGTTTCAGTTCCTTTTGCTTGTTTCCCAATTCTCTGTAAAACCTTTTGGGTCATCAGTACATTGCTTAGTTTGTACTTTTTGTTTATACTTGTCTACATATTTTCTACATTTTTCTGTCTGTGCTGATATTTTTAGTTTATTATTTACAATAGTGCATGATAGACCCTGATCTATTCTGATACTGCACATTGATTTTATCACATCTGTCTGTCTGAGTATTTTTGTTGATCTGTTCCCTCTTCTGTACCTTTCTAACAGTGACACTTTTTTTCCATATTTATCTTCATTTGTTTTCCAAAAGTATATTACAGTAGATAACAATACAAACAATCATGAAAATATTCAGATACAAGTTAATATTTGTTTCAACATGCAATCAGGTCATATTTCTACTAAGTCACATTGAATAAAACCCATTTACTATTTATTTTCAAATTTTAACAGGAAAATGCATAGAATTATCCTAACTTCATGGTGTTATAAACTCCAACATACTATATACAATATTTACAGCAGGTGCAACAGCAGCTAAAGGGCAGAAGCATGAGAGATGTACCCACAAATTATCACATAGACAGCAACCCACTGAGTATGGAAAAAGTAATCAGAGACCTAGGGACCCAAGTTGACAGCGACCTCTCATTTGACACCCACGTTGCCAAAGTGGTTAGAAAAACATTCTACCTTGCACACCTCATCATGAAGGGATTCACATCCAGATCCAAGGATGTCATTGTACCCCTATATTCCTCCCTCATCAGACCCATGATTGAGTACAATGCCCCATTTGGTATGTACCTCACCCGGCATTTGCAACAGCTGGAGAGACCACAAAAGTACCTCACCAAGAGGATCAAGGGTCTCCAACATATGTCTTATTCTGCCAGACTAAAGAAACTTCAGCTCTATTCAGTAGCATACCGCCTGCTCAGAGGTGATCTCTGCCTGACGTACAAGGCCATGTCCAATCAGGATCTGATGGACATGCTCCACCTCAAAAAATCCAAATCCATCAGGACCACGAGAGCTAAAGACTTAAACCTCGGCACAAGTATGAATAGGACATGCTGGAGGGATAGATTCATAACCCAGAGGCTTCCCATGCTTTGGAACAAGATCCCAGTTCGTATTAGGCAGAGCCCCTCACTGACTCTCTTCAAGAGAAATCTTGATGAGTGGATGGGAGATCGTAAGTTTACCCCAGGGGTCACATCTAGACAGGGGCACAGTAAACTAATTCTATTATATAAGGGGACCTTCATTGTGTCACTACTAGACAGAGGCACAGTATTCTAAATTTATTTTGTACATTTTTTATACCATTTAATGGGCTGGCAAAAGCCACATCACTATGGCTAGGCTTACAAATGCCCCAGGGTAGATAGCCTAGTACTATACTATGAAACTATGAAGATGTGTCTCTGCATTTTATGCATCCTTAAGTTGCTTATCTAAGCTTCTTTGATTTGTACTTTACTTAGTATAGGGGAGTTTTGTATACGATGTGATGATTTGATTCTTTGAATAATATTCATTCTTTTAGAATGTGGTTCAGAAAGAGTCTCCGGTATTTTTGAAAATACGTGCATTTATTACCGTCTCTTGTGATTAATTTATGTGCTGTAACATATCTAGTAGCTTTGTTCTTGAATTCCTCCCATGCTAGTTTGGTTCTATCTGTCCAGTTCTATGTGATATATAGTTTCATTAGCACAGATAGTGTGACTAATATCTGTGTGCCCTGCTTAAGTAATTTTTGGGGGTTATATATGTAGGATAGCACATTCCCATGATAATACTGACTGCTCATAACCCATTTTTTTTCTAACTTCACCTTCAGAGAGCACCATAACTTGTATGTAAATTTACAGCCCTGTAGGATGCGAAAGAGATCAGCATTCACTGTTGGACAATAGGGACAGTTTGGGGAGTAGTTTGAATTACATTTATTTAAAATCACTGGTGTGTAGTAGGCATTATTGTTGATCATCAATTGTGTATAGTTTATAATTTTAGTGTAGTTTCTATCACTTTGGATTTTTGTTCATCTGTAAATTTTTCATTTTTCTCACTCCAGTAGGCAGAGAACAGTAAAGATTACTGATATTTGATGGATGTAATTAACTTGTATATGTTAGAGAGCATTTTCTTTTTATAAGAAAAGCACTGTAGCAGTGATGTATCTATATCTACTTGTAATGAATTGTTAAAGCTACCCAGCATGGCAGCCAGATATTTAAGCTTAGAATTATTATATGTTTTTTGCTGAGCTTCAGCTTTTCTCTGGTCTCTTCTGTAGTATAATCTTTCATTTTGAGAATGTCCCATACAACATAGTTCTAAATTTGTGGATATTGATTAAGAATTATCATATTGTTATTTAATTTGAGATTAGGATTTAAGTGTATAGGTTACAGAAGAGTCAAAGTATGTACTAGGGTTATAGATTCAAGTAGCTTCCGGAATATTATGATATTATTTCTTAATGATTTATGTAACCCAATTGTCTTGAATTGTTCTTTCTGGATAAAAGGTAGGGCTTGGGAATTAATATTTAATGATTTAACATGTTCAAACTATAGTTTAACCCATGTTGATGACCATTTTTTAGCCATAGGAGAGTGTTCTGATATCTGTATTATTCTGTTAGAGTAAATTATATCGTAGTATAGCTTGAAATCTGGACGACCCAGTCCCCCTCTTTCTTTCGGCAGGATTAATTTAGAATATTAGATCCTTGATGATTTTGGGTACCAGATGAACTTAGCTATTTCTGTGAAGATTTTGTGAAAGAAGATTTTGGGGATGTTCGTATTTGTTGCATTTAATTGATAAATCACTTTTGGAAAAACATTTATTTTAATGACTGCAACCTTAGCTAAGGTTGATAGCTTCATATTTTTCCATCTTGGTTTACCTGTGTCCATAGCTTCCCTAAATTAGAAAAACAAAATGTGGAGAACTCACTGAAGATATGCATGTCAAAACCAAAGTACAATCCAGATAAAAGAAATTCTGCAGATCACCACTTTCAGTTAGTTTAATATGAGTGAATACAAGTTAAAACGACAGTTGACAAGAAACTAAAACGCATACACTGCCAGCAATAAAAGAATATAACCAACTCCAATGATAAGCGCTTTCGGGCTCCTGCCCTTCATCAGATAATTAGAGACGTTTTCCAACACATTTTAAAGCATACTACAGCCAACCACAGTTCAGTATTGTACCCTCCTGTTTTTCAGGGCAGGTTTCATGGGAATAACCTCATTGAGCCCTGGATACCTATGTGCTAGGAGTTCAATTATCCATTTAGTTTCTTCTCTTTCTGTGAGATTCTTTATTTCACCTCCTCTGAAACTCTTACATATATTACAAATCACCCTAAACTTAAAGTGGTGCCCCTCGTTCTTTTCTATATGTCTATACAAGGCATTATATTGGTTGTCCACATTTTGTTTTTCTGATGTGATTATTGGGTGTTTGGAGAACTCGCACATGATGGATGTTGTTACTTCTTTGGAGGGTAATGAGGAGGCAGTTCCAAGAGTTTCAGCCTCCACCTGGGCTGAAAGAGCCAAAATGAACTTATTAATGGCAGCTAATCCATTGCTGAATCTTGATTTACATGTAGCCACTGAGCGACGAGTGGCAGGAACTGTGAGTACTAACCTGGACTATAAGTTTGATGAGATCATGAGAGATTTCAGTTTTAAAGTAAAAAAATTGAAATAATTACAGTGGCAGAAAAAACATTTTGAAGCGTGCTTAAAATTTGGTATAGCTCCGAGGGGTATGAGGGTGTTTTGTATGCCCTCACAAGGAGAACATTATCCTGACTTGCTAGCCAAGTGTCAATTGATCAATATAAATACCGGCTTTTCGTATATGAAATTATTGCTGGAGTTTTTCACACCAGAGGAGGAACAGTTGAGTAGAGAGGTGGAAACTCTACAGAATAAGTTGGAGAGAGAATTTAAGTGGGAGAAATTTATAAAGAGGCTAGATGATATGTATTGTGCATTTTCCACGATTGACCAGAAGTTGCAAATGCAAAAGGGCAGGAAGTTACAAAGGGATTACAAAGACTTTGTTAGAGGGCATATCTTTGTCTGGCTGAAAGATCATCAAGGGTACTGACCACCTTAAATCAACATACTTCCCCCAGAGGCCCAGTAAGGGGGCAGTTACCTTTGGGATAGAGCCATGGTTATTCAAAATCTGACGTTGTTTCAAATGACAATGGTTTAACGTTTGATAAGCCATTGGAGAGAAGAGATTGTGATTTGGAAAGGGTTTCAGCAGCGGCTTTAACATCAGAAACCAATGCAGCTTCCAAGGGCAGCGGTCTCTCTTCTCCTTCCCGAGAGAAGAAAACGGGGCTGTGAGTGGTACTACTGAGAAATTGTTCTCATTCAATGGGGTAACAGCTGTTAACAGCAGCAATAGAGTGTTGGACTTGGGGGGCGAGACCAACATCACAGACAGTAGAAAAGAATAGTGAGTGTTTTTTAGCTCACTTACCAGCCCCAGTCAAGAAAAAAGGGGAATGGAGACACTCTCACAGGGAAGGAAGAGGAGCCAAGAAGAGGAGAACCTCCAAATGACTGATAACATCGTTTACAATTTGTCTAATCATATACTTACCAACGATGAGTTAGTTGTTTTAAACAAAGGTATGACTTTTGTCCCTAGTAGGGACAGTTGTATTAATGAGATAATTATGGATATAATGTTTTTTGGTAGGAATACGATGTTGAAGTCAATGTATGCAGGCAGCAGCCAACCACAGCAAAGGGTATTGAGGCAACCCAGTACATTTGTGCCTTCCTTTAGTCCCTCAATGCAGATATTCCTGAAGTGTTGTGAGAAGGAAATTTTAACGTATTTGGAGGAGAATAAAAATAAAAAAATAACACAATTTGACAGTGACACAGACACAAGCAATGAATGAGTTACAAAAGAATAGTGACATGATCATTAAACAGGCAGACAAGGGAGGAGCAGTAGTAATCATGAACAAGGAGGAATACTATGATAAATTGGGATGTTTGTTATCTGATTCAGACACTTATAATCTTATTTCCCCTTTATTAGTCAATAAGATAATAAAAGAAGTACAAGATAGTTTGAAACAGTTAAAGGGGTCAGGATTGATGGAGGAGGGCTTGTTTAGGTTCCTAATGATTGAATACCCAGTTGTTCCAGTGTTCAAAGCTCTCCCTAAAATACATAAAGATCCGAGGGACCCACCACTCAGACCCATATTGTCTGGGAGAGGGTGGGTTATGGAGAACATCTCTATTTGGTTGGAATACTATCTGAGACCTTGGATAGATAGTGTCGAAGAAATTCTGAGGGATACAAGTCATTTTTTAACATCTTTGGGAAGATATGAACAAAGTGGAAGAAGGAAGAAATTTGTTATGGTGACCTTGGATGTTAAGAATCTGTTCACGGTCATCAGGAATGATTATGGAGTGGAAGCAGTGTGCAACCTGTTAAGGACACTGGGAGAAGTAGAAGAGAAGAAAGTGAAATTAACAGCTCATTTAATGGAGTTGGTGTTAAGGAGTACCATCTTCCTTTGTTCAAACAATGTATATAAGCAAGCACAAGGGGTGGCAATGGGCACCCCTTGTGCAAACACATATGCCAATTTAGTGTTATCCTTTTGGGAGAGACAATTTGTGATAGGTGAACATAATATTTAGAAAAGTAAAGTTTCTCTGTATAGATGTTTTGTAGATGACATTTTTATTCTATGGGAAGGAGAGGAGACAGAATTATTACAATTCGCTGCATATTTGGAGGAGACCACCACATTCCTCAGGTTTTCAGTCACACACTTAAGAACTGAGATAGATTTCTTGGATGTGAGGATAAAGCAGGACAAAGTGGGCTTTAAGACCACACTGTATAGAAAGGACTGTTGGAGAAACAGTTTATTAACCTATGATAGTATGCACCCAAGATCTACCTTCAGGAATATAGTGAAGGGTCAGATGAGTAGAGTGTCTAGGATCTGTACTGAGGAGACCGATTTTGAAGAAGAATTAGGAAATTTGGAGGCACATTTTCAGAATAGGGGCTACAATAAAAAAGTAGTACGTAATGAGATTAGTCACAAGGGGGAATTTAGAAGAGGAAGGATGTGTCCCTTATTGAAAAGAGATCATTCAAATATGAATAAAGAATTGGTTCAGGTTAACAATAGTTCAGAAATCAAGCACTAGGGACAATAATTGACTCTCCGGCTGACACAGACATCCTCTAAATGGGTCTCACTGAGACAGATACCTGGTGTCAAAACCATGGCCTCAAGCTAAATGCCAAAAAGTGCATAGTCATCCCCTTTGGAAAAAACAAAGTACCCACAAACTACCACATAGGTGGTAGCCCCTAAATATGGAAGATGTAATAAGGGATCTGGGGACCCAAGTAGATAGTAACCTCTCCTTTGATAATCACATTGCCAACGTGGTTAGAAAATCCTTCTATGTGGCCCACCTAATCACAAAAGGGTTTGCATCCAGATCGAAAGAGGTCATTGGGCCCCTCTATGCATCACTCATCAGACCCATCATAGAGTACAATACCTCATTTGGGATGTACCTTACAAGACACCTGCAACAACTGGAAAAACCACAGAAGTACCTCACCAAGAGGATCACTGGCCTCAAGTAGATGCCCTATGCAGCTCGACTGAAGAAACTCCAGCTGTACACGGTTGCATACTGCCTACTCAGAGGTGATCTCTGCCTGACATACAAGGCCATGTCCAACCCAGAATTGATGGACATGCTCCACCTAAAGAAACCCAAATCCCCTCGGACCACACGCTCCAGGGATCTAAATCTCACCACAACAGTAAATAAGATGTGTTGGAGGGATAAATTCCTGTCTCAGAGACTTCCCATGCTCTGGAACAAGATTCCAGTCTACATTAGGCAGAGCTCCTCACTAACACTCTTCAAGAGAAACCTTGACGAGTGGAAGGAAAACAGAAAGTTTACCCCAGGGATCACTTCAATGGCTCTACTGGACAGAGGCACAGGGAACTAATCTAAGGGATAATAGGTGAACAGCCCCACTTTGGTTTTAGAAGAAATACAAACCTAAAGGACATTTTGGGACAAGAAAGAGGAAATAAAGAGAAGGTGACTATAAGCAGGGAGGGCACAAGACCTTGTGGTTCCTGTAAAGCTTGTGGTTTTATTAACAAAGGAATAGATTTTAAGCATCCAGTTACGGGAAGTGGTTTCATTTCAAAGGAAAAGCGACTTGTAAGACTATGGACATTACTTAGCAGAGTGCCAGCTATGTCAAGCCTTTTATGTTGGGAAAACCAACTGCATGCTCAAGGTTAGGATTTTACAACATTTATCATCCATTAGAACTCACAACCAATATAATGCCTTGTATAGACATATAGAAAAGAATGAGAGGCACCATTTTAAGTTTAGGGTGATTTGTAATATATGTAAGAATTTCAGAGAAGGTGACATAAAGAATCTCACAGAAAGAGAAGAAACTAAATGGATAATTGAGCTCCTAGCACGTAGGTATCCAGGGCTCAATGAGGTTATTCCCATGAAACCCACCCTGAAAAACAGGTGGGTACAATACTGAACTGTGGTTGGCTATAGTATGCTTTAAAATGTGTTGGAAAATGTCTCTAATTATGTGATGAAGGGCTGGAGCCCGAAAGCGCTTATCATTGGAGTTGGTTATATTCTTTTATTGCTGGCAGTGTATGCGTTTTAGTTTCTTGTCAACTGTCATTTTAACTTATATTCAATCGTATTAAAGTTTCCTTAAGTTGTTTGGGATTATTGACTTCTGATTATGATCGAAAAGTATTCCTAAGCATTTGAGGGAGTAGTCAATTTGAATTGGTGTCTCCGGGAAATAGTATTCTTTATGGCCTAGTGGATTAATTGGAAAGATTTTGGATTTGGATGTGTTACTTTCATAGTCTGATACTTCTGAGAAAATTTTCACAGATTTCCTAATTTTACTGAGGTCTGTATTGGGGGTTTCAAAATATGTATTGACATCATCTGCGAAAGCTGTTAGGACAATTTTATTATTTAGAAGATTTGGTATGTGATGATATGTGCGCTGGAATATGAGAAGGAATAGGGGTTCAATATATAAATTGAAGAGGTATGGAGAGAGGGGGCAACCCTGCCTTGTGCCATTTAGGTTCATAGGTTGGTACTAGGCTATCAGCCCTAGGGCCTATACAAGCCTAGCCATAACAATTCCCTGGATATTTCTTCCCACAATATTTACTTCCCTGGACGCCTGATCCCCGGGGTGAATTTCCTATCTTCCATCCAATCGTCAAGGTTCCTTTTGAAGAGGGCCAAGGAGGCACTCTGCTTGACATGTATGGGCAGTCTATTCCAGAGTATGGGGATTCTCTGGGTCAGGAACCTATCCCTTCAGCATGTTTCATTCATTGTGATGACAAGGTTTAGATCCCTGGAGCTTGTGGCTCTGAAGGATTGGGATTTCTTTAAGTGGAGCATGTCCTACAGCTCAGGGTTTGACATGGCCTTGTATGTTAAGCAGAGATCACCTCTGAGTAGACAATATGTCACAGAGTATAGCTGGAGTTTTTTTAGATGGTCAACATAGGGCATCTGCTTTAGGCCTGTGATTCTTTTAGTGGGGTATTTCTGCGGCCTTTCCAGTTGTTGCAGATGTCTTGTGAGGTACATACCAAACGGGGCATTGTACTCTATAATGGGTCTAATGAGGGATGAGTACAGTGTGACAATGACCTCTTTTTTTTGGATGAAAAGACCTTAGTGATGAGGTGTGTCACATAGAAGGATTTCCTAACTGTTGTGGCGATGTGGTTATCGAAGGTGAGACCACTGTCCACCTGTGTTCCTAAGTCTTTCATCACACTTTCGGTGTTTAGTGTACTGCCCACTATGTGGTAATTCATGGGTACATGTTTTTTCCCAAAGGGGATAACTATACATTTCTTGGCATTAAGCTTGAGCCCATGGCTCTGGCATCAAGCATCTGTTTCTGTAAGGCCCTTTTGTAGAATATCCACATCATTTGGGGATTCAATAATGTCTCCCAGTTTGCAGTCATCTGCAAACTTTGTTAGCCAGAGAAGTAGATGCCAAACAAGAGCAGTCCCACGACTGAACCCTGAGGTACTCTACTTGTCACCTATCTGGAGCTGGATTTGGAGTCAGCTACTTTTACAGTCTGAGTTCTGTCAGTAAGCCAGATGGCAACCCATCGAGTGACATAGGGATTTATGCCCAGCTTAGTAAGTTTCTCTATGATTCCAGAGTGGGGGATGGTGTAGAAGGGCTTGGTGAGGTCCAGATAGGCTGTATGGACCGCCTTACCTTCGTCCACACCTCTGGAGACTGATTCAAAAAAGTCAATCAGGTTCAGGAGACAAGATCGGCCCTCCACGAACCCAAACTGGGTGGGGTCCAGTGTTTGAAGGTTGACAATGTCTTTATGATTCTTAATGGTTTGGATTTTATTTTATTTATTTTAATTGATTTGTATGAGCTTTTATATATCTTTCTAATTATGTTAGTGAATTATTTTGGAATATTATAGAATGACTGTGTTTCAAATAGAAATTCTTGATTAACTTTATCGAAGGCTTTGCTACCGTCTAATGCCAGGGCATACCTTGGGTTTTTTCTTTTTCACATAGTTTCATTATTGCATCTAGGGTAAGCGTGTTATCCCAGTTTTGCCTAGCATGGATAAACCCAGTTTGTTCTGGAGAGATGATTACTGACAATACTCTTTTAAGTCTATTTGCTAGGACAGCAGCTAGGATTTTGATGTCAATATTTATTAGTGAGATCGGTCTGTAGTTTAGTGGATTTGATTTTTCTGAGTTAGGCTTATGAATAAAAATAGTTCCAGAAACATTTAGGTATGGATCTATAATGCCAAACTCCCTAATGTGGTTGTATAGTTTTAGTAAATTGTTTGCTAAGTTTTGAGCAAAGGTTTTGTAAAATTCTTCTTTAGTGAATGTGTTGTTCATTTATTTTGGGAAGGTTAAACAGTGACACTTCTTGTCTTAATTGCTTTATAGTTTTCCTCAATTCAATACTTCCATCATGGCATTCAATTTCTCCCCTTCCTTTCCTTTACTACCCTGTGTTTTTGTGGTAAGACTTTGTCTCTTATTAATTTAGCTGCACAGTAATATATCTTGTTTACTTCTGCTATATCACATGAATCTCTAGGGACAATCCTAATTACTGTGTTAATTTCTTTTATCAAATGTCTAACTCACTTTAAGGTATAGCTGATGTACAGCTAGCTTTAAAGGTAGCCTGTCACCTACTGGCATTATGATGGAATCTATTGCTGTTATCATATACGTATGTTATCATTAATATGTATAAATCAACTTATACATGTTGTCAGTCCTTTTTTTTCTGGTAAATTGTCTGCATTATAATCTGTCTGTGACATAAAGGAGAGGGAGAGAATTCAGCAATATACATAAGAGATGCATGAAGGACCACCACTGACAATGAGATTCCCCCCCCCCCTATGTAGTAGTAACATATGGTTAAAAAGGAAACAGGCTCACTGAGCAACAGATATGGATTGAATGAAAATATATCTGTAGTTTTATTTCTAACCTGCAATACCTGTGGTATGTTTATGGAAACTGACAGATTGCCAGCCTGTCAGAATTTATCTGAGGGCTGGAGGGGGTGTTTACTACTGTTTAACAGTGTTTATTTCTGTATGGAAACGTGTAGGCAGGGAGATGAGAAGGGAGGCCAACACATCACTTTTGGGACTGTAATACAAAATAAAATAAATCAAGTCATTAATTCCAGTCTGGTTGATCCTGCTGCTGTTAGGAGCATTTTTTTGCAAGGCAGGATGTGTGTAAGGAAAGTGCCATTTGCTGCTCATTTCATTTGTATGTTCTTTTTTCAAGTGTGTGTGTGTGTGTGTGTGTGTGCACAAAAATGCCCCAGTTAGGTATAACTGGTAGTTGAAGTTACTCAGACTCAAACCCTGTACCTTAGATACAAGGAGCAAGAGCCTAAATTCCCTACCCATACCACCACCACCACTTGTGATTTAAGGAGTTAAGTTTTCTGGCAAATCAGTGAGAACTGAATCCACTGAATAATGATAGCCATTTAAGTTTCAGGAAACACGTGGTAACACAAAACGGTTTATTCTAGCAATTTTTCTAAGATTATATAAGCAATGTTTAAAATATGTCACTGGTTTTGGGCTTTTGTCCCCCCCAATAAATTTTGGCTTTTTCCAGATTTCTTGGGCTGCTCTTCAGGGGGAGAGAAGTGTAGTGCTGCTTATGCCAAATCAGCTTATGTTTGTTGTGAGTAGCACAACAGGTTGGATACTTGCTTTTGATGCAGAAGGCTGTGGGTTCTACTCTCACAATATGTAAATGGAGTGCTGATACTGTACAGTGTTGTACTTTTAAAGGGGGTGGATGCTGGCACCTCTTTGGCAGAGTTACCTAGTAACCCTGAACCTGTTATTAGTTTGCCATCCATTCCCTATTGCAGTATTACTAGCTTATCATTTTTTTTAATGTAACGTAGGCAATTTATTCCTCAAGGGCAACAAGCACTTTCTTTGTAGATGAAACAATAAAATATAAAGTTGTTTGCTAGCAGCACCTCTTCATTAGTTACAGATCTCTTTAATGTGGACTTATTTAGATGACTTTAATTTCTGCAGAGATTGTGTATATTTACGGATACCGATGGATTGTAGAAGTTTGATGATGGAAATATTCTGAATTGGGAAGTTTTGTCATTATTGGGTCATTCATTTTATTTCATTGCTTACTGGAAAACTGTTCAAAACAAATTTACTCTCTAACAAGTGTGCTGTATTATACAAGGAATATAATTTAATACAATCAGGAAGGTGTATCAAGGAACACATTTATGTTTCATGTGCAAGAGGCCTAT
The DNA here is from genome assembly GCF_019279795.1 of Protopterus annectens. Taxonomy (NCBI): domain Eukaryota; kingdom Metazoa; phylum Chordata; order Ceratodontiformes; family Protopteridae; genus Protopterus; species Protopterus annectens. The sequence continues at coordinate 810,640,395 of NC_056746.1, forward strand.
GATTTAAAAACAGCCCAAAGGTAATCTTTATCTGACACTGGCCAGATTGAATGTGGGTTTCAATGAATGTGAGTTTCAATGGCAGAGAAGTTTTAATGCTAAGTCTATTTTCATTGTGAGACTGTATTGCTCTGTCTAGCAGATGTCTATTAGTGTTTGTGCTATAAAATGTAAAATAAAAGTTTTAAATGAAATCCAAATAATCATTGTAAAAGTAAAGCAGCATGCACATTACAATGTTTATGGTAAATGAGGTGAAATAGCCAAGTAATGGGACATTGGAATGGCTGCAGGGGGGGGGGGGCTGTGTATGGGGGTCCCATTCAACCATGATTTTGTGAGGGGGTAGGGCGGCAAACTCAAAGACATCCCTGAGTGGCACAAACTTTAGCTATGCCACTGATCTGTAGGCCATGGAGAATGACTTTTGGAGGTCTTAGCAAACTATAATAATAATTAATGTACTTATCATAACGTTCCATGTTTGTTGTCCATCTCACCTACATTCTTGCAGGTTGGGTTCAGAGCCGATCTCAGCTCTGACTCGGACGAATACTAATGCTCGAGAACTTCCACTGGGTCAAGGCTAACCCCTATCCCATGATGCTCTAGGCCACATCCCCAGATCTTGTTTGCAAGTGAGATGTAGACCAACCCAAACAGTATACCAGAAAAAAAAAAAAAAAAAAATATATATATATATATATATATATATATATATATATATATATATATATGTATATGTGTGTGTTTAGCAGGAAACCAAAAGAAAAAAACAGAGACTCCAAATCATTATAACTATGTGCATAAGTAAAGAGTTGTCCACCAGTTCCTCCAGGAACACAGGATGGAGGCAGGAGGGAGGGAAACAAGAATGTATGTGAGATGGGCAACAAACATGGAACGTCATGGTAAGTACATAACTTCTTAATGTTATGTTGTCCTATTCACCATAATTCTTGCAACTTTATCCCTGGGTGACTCAGGAAATAATACTCTTCAATACAGTTTTTCCAAAGGACAACCTGTTCTGGGAGGCCACATCCACTTTGTAATGAGTGATGAAGGTATGAGGACTCACCCATGTGGCAGCCGCACAAATAGAATCAATAAGAAGTCTGGCCTGAAAAGCAGAGGATGTTGAGACTGAGCTTGTGGAATTTTATCTTCCCTGGTAGTTGTTTATTCCTCTTACTGTAAGAGAAGGAAATGCAATCAGTAAGCCACTTTCACAAAGTTACTTTGGAAACTGGCAATCCTTTCTTTTTATCAGAGAAGGACGCAAAAAGTTGGTCGAATTTCCTGAGGTCCTTTGTCCTTTGCAGGTAAAAATGTAACTGCCTATGTACATCCATCTGATGCAGTTTATATTCTGCCTTGTCACTGTAATTTGGAAAAAATACCAGCAATTCAGTAAATTGGTTCATATTATTCTCTGAACAGACTTTTGGGAGAAACGAGGGATTAGTTCTCAAAGATAATCTATCTTTGTGAAAAATTATATAAGGGGTATGAAGAGAAAGAGATTGTAGTTCCGATACCCTCCTGGCAAAGTTTATGGCCACTAAAAAGAGTCTCTTCCACGACAAATACTTCAAATCACAAGATGATGCGGGGTCAAAGGGTGGTAAAATCAGCAAAGTTAGAATGAGATGCAGATTCCAAGGAACTGGGGTTTTCTGATCGGGGGTCTGAGAAGAAAGGTACCTTTGAGGAAAGCCTTACACAGTCTATGAGACATAATAGGAACTCCCATATCTCCAGTATGGAAAGTAGAAATGGCTACCAACTGAAACTCTGATGGTAGCTGCTGCAGCTCCCTCACCAAAAGGTTTAGAAATAAATTTTAGAATTGCAGCAATAGGAACTGTAAAGGGTTCTATGTTCTGTCCTGCAGCCCAGTATGAAAATCTCTTCCACTACATACAGTCTCCTCATGGATGGTTTCTGGGATGAGGAGAGAATATGACTCACTGTAGGGGAAAGGGAGTAACACCTGGCTAAGCATGGAATTGGACAGCCATGCTGTCAACTTGAGGGTTTGGATAGACAGATGGAACTCCCCCAAAGAGTGGGTCAAGAGGTCTGGAATTGGATTCAGAATCCAAGGTTCCTCCAGTAGATGGGTCCGAAGAAAGGAGGAACCAAACTTGCTGAGGCCAGTAAGGAGCAATGAGGACCATAGTGCTTATCGATGAGCTGGCTTTCTGCAGTACTTTGGGAATTAGAAGAAAAGGAGGGAAGGCATAGAGAAGTGTCAGGGGCCAATTGTGAACCAATGTATCCCTGGGTGACTTCCCTGGAATGAGGGCAAAGTAGTTGCTGCATTTGGCATTTATGGACGTGGCGAAAAGATCTCAGCAAGGCTGGCCCCATTTCTGGAAGTTCTTTTCCACAATCTCTGTCTTCAAGGACCACTCGTGAGGCAACAGAATAGCTCTGCTGAGTTCGTCCGCTATCACGTTGGATTTCCTTGGGATGTGTATTGCTATCAGAAAACATTGAGAAGCGACCGCCCATTGCCAAATTCGTTGTGTCTCCTGACATAGTGGGTAAGATTTGGTTCATCCCTGCTTGTATATATACCACACTACTGACATATTGTCTGTCTGAATTGCAACCATTCCCGTGGGTAGAGAGTCCGGAAATGCCTGCAACGCATAAAGCACCTCTGTCATCTCCAGGATGTTGAAGTGCAAGTGGCTTTCATGTTCTTGCCATAGGCCTTGGACTGTCATCCCCAGATAATGCCCCCCCACCCGATCTGGGAAGCGTCCGTGGTCAGTACTGCATTCAGTTGGGGAAAGACAAGAGGGTGGCCCTGATACAACTGGTCTGTCTGCAGCCACCAAAGGAGATCCTTTTTGTAATATTCCGTGATGGTAATCTGATGTGAAAGAGGAAGATCTTGCATTGACCACTGAGCAAATAGTAACCACTGCAGGACCCTCATGTGTAGCCATGCTAGGGGAACTAGAAGAACAGCTGCTGCCATTGTACCCAGAACTTGTAGCACATATCTGGCCTCTTTGATATCAAAATTCTGACTTGGTGATGAAGGGACTGTATTCTGTCTGAGGTAAGCTTTCCAGTCATATTTCTTGAATCCAGTTCTGTGCCTAAGAAGGTAATATGGTGAGACAGGGACAAGGCAGATTTTTTTTAAATTTACTGTGATGCCTAGTCTGGTGTAAAGTGACATTGTTTCATCTTTCGGCCATAGTAGTAGATGCTTGGTGATGGCGGAGAGGAGCCAATCATCTAGGTATGAAAATACCCAGAATCACTGATATCTCAAGTGAGCTGTGACCACTGCCATGCATTTGGTGAACACTCTGAGGGCTGTAGTGAGACCAAAGTGCAGGGATCAAAATTGGTAATGACTGGCTCCCAGCTGAAAGTGTTAATGTCTCCTGGATCGCCTGTCCATCTTTATATGGTAGTACGCACCCTGGTGATGTACTGAGCACATCCAATCATCTTTCCCGATAAACAGGAATATAGTCTGCAGAGTGACCATCCAGAACTTTGATTTCTTCACTGCTTTGTTTAGCTTGCTGATATCTAGAATGTATCTCCAGTCTCCTGTCTTTTTTGGTACTAAAAGGAATCTTGAGTAAGTTCCCAACCCAATTTGGTCTGCAAAGGTCCCATCTTGGATGACTCTTTTTTTTTCTAGCAATGAGACAATCTCTTGTGTTGCATACTCCTTTTGACCAGGTAGGCTATCTGGTAAGGAATGGTTTACCATTGGGGGAATAGAAAATATTATGTAATAGCCTCTGGATATAATTGTTTGTACCCATCTGTCTTGGGAAATTTCCTACCAGGTGCTTGGGTACAGTAACAATCAACCCCCGACTGCCTCCAGAGAAGATAGAGCAGGCCTCCTTTCAGGAGCGCTGGAAGGGCCTGTCAGAGAATGTACCTCTGTCGCCCTGATTCTGCGGACCTCCTCTACCCTGAGGTCGGTGTCTTCCATTATAACTTCCCCCTCTGCCCCTGGTGGAAATGTATCCGAAAAACCTTTTTCGGACTTGCAGAACCTCATCTTTCCACCCTTTTGACCTTTGGAATAAGATCTAGACAGGGCAGAAAAATGGACTCCAATGGTAGACATGGTTATTCCTTCCTGCTCGCACCTGATCAAAATATCTTTCACCTTTGGTCCAAAAAGGAATGAACCATCAAATGGGGCATTGGTGAAGGAAGACTTGAAGGGTTCGGGAAAATTGCAAAGGTGTATCCAGGAATGTCTCCTCAGGGAAATTCCTGTTGCAGCTGCTCTGCTCACTCCATTAGCTGCATATGAAATCAGTCATATGGAGGAGTTTACAATGGAATTGAGGGTAGAGAGCTGAGAGGATACTTTGTCCATGGACCCCGAAGCTACAGTACCCTGAAGGGTATCTCCAAGTTCTTTGAAGAGATCCCTTTGAAGTCTCATAAAATGGGTAGGATAATTCAGTGACCAGAGGGTGAAGGCCGCTGAAGAAAAAGCATGCTTTCCATATCTGTCCATAGTCCTGGATTCTTTGTTAGGAGGATGAACAGATGAGGAGGTCTCCGATAGCTCATTCTTGGTGGCCACCGGCACCACTATCATATCTACAGGGACATCCTTAGTCAAAAATTCCTTCTCTGAAGGAGCAGTGATAAATTTGTTAGGCCTCCTTGGAACAGGCTTCACTGTATCAGGCGATGACCAGGCCTTACAAAATATGATGTCTAACAGCTGGTCAAAATGGGGAGTCACCCTGGAGGTGGAAGGGTGAGACCCAAAAGCTTCCAGGTATACCGATTCATCCTCTAAAGGATTGGTGGGCTTCCAGCCACCCCTCTGTTTCAGGATCTCAATGATGTCCACAAAGGAGACATCCTCAGAGGGGGACGGTGGAGACCCTTCCGACTCATCTAAATCAGTATCAGAAGTGATAGACTCAGGGGAGTCTATGTGCTTCCTCTTGCACAGTCTCTTCTGAGGGACTTCTTCATAGGGTACTCCGGAGAAGTTTTGGAAGAGACAATGCCACCCACAGGGGCTTCCTGAGGTTCTGGGTCTCTGCACTTGGGAGGGGGGAGGTGGTGATGAGAAAGACATTGGCACCTGGGAGGGGCGAGAAGTTGGATCTGAGAGCAGGGCTCTCTGAGAAGACAGCACTCTCTCCATCAGTTCAAAGGCCTCCCCGCCCTACTCCGAGGAGACCCTCTGCTCCAAAGAGACAGAAGGCTAACTCCGAGGTGGAGCAGGTGGCTCAGAAACTGAGGTAGGAGCCAAGCTCAACCTAGCCGTGGCAACCGAGGGGTAGAGTCGGGTCAGATGACTGTCTGCCCCAGCTCCCCTCCCTGGACCCAAGTGGCGAGCGTCAGCTCCTAGACTCCTCGATATTGGAAGGAGCTGAGGACATCCGAGCCGAAGTCAGAACCGAAGATTCCAAAGGTGGTCTTGGTGCTGATGGTTCAGCTCTCTGGCTCTAAAGACTCCAGAGTGATCATAGGAGGAATCGATGAAGTAGGCTTCGTATGGGATGGGTCTGATTCCTTTGGGTCTGGAGATGACAACATTTTTGCCACGGCTGGTGTTCAAAGCAATCGCTTCGCCACCCGCTCCACATCTTCATCAGATAAACTCCTGGAAGAAGGGGTGGATAAAGAAGGGGATCTCCCTCTCTCTAGGATAGGAGATCTCAATGTTGGGGATATCAGCTCCAATAAAAGAGACCAACTCCTCAATACTTCCGTCAGCTCTATGGACACTTTTGGCTCCGAAGAAGTTCTGGGTCTATCAGAATCAGGAGCCCTTGGTTCCGATGACACTATCTTTTTAGGTGGCTCTGAAACTGGAGCTGTTGTAGCCAGTTGTTTGGTTGACTTTGAGTGAGTTGAAGAAAGGGTGGATGATTTGGAGCTCTGAGAGCTGTCTAAAGCTTCTTGAAAAGGCCCTTTCAACAAACCTCTTGCCAATAATTTATTTCTATGCTCATGGAGCACCCTGCTACTGAACCCATGAAAAATGGTGCAGGGGTCCTGTAATTGGATGGCACTGAGGCAATAAACACAGCTCATGTGTCCATCTGTGAGAGACATCTGCAGCCCCCCACATTGGGGGGTGTGGGGGGTGTAGCCCCCCTCAAAGTTCAGTTTTACTAAACAAAATCAAATCAAACCACAAAATATCTGATCAAGCTGCACCCCCCCACATCCCCCCTAACAATATATTCTAACTCCAGGGTCACACTACATTGGGGAACAGGGCATATACCTTTTACTTGCCTTACAGTGCTCTACAGACCACCAGTGCTGTTTTTCAGTCAAATTAGTTTTTGGTCATATGGGTTTTCAGTCAAATGAACTTTCGGTCATTTGGTCTCAATCAAATGGGCTTCAGTCATATGAACTTTCGATCATATGTAGTGAACCCATATATATATATATATATATATATATATATATATATATATATATATATGTATATATGGGTCTACTTTCAAATCACAAAATCTTACATTACCGAAGACCAGAACATCAAGACAGAAAGATCAACTTCTTAAAATCCTGAAACTTCAGAATATTGAGTCAGAGAATACCAAATCTGTGAAGGTAGGTATTGTGTTGTATTTGAATAGTGCATAATCCCTTCAAGAAGTTGTGCATTTTAGTAAATATACGTGGCAGATGTTGTGAGTACCAGTGAAGGAAATTTGTGAGATTATTTTATAAAAGTTGTGAAGTAAAGGGTAAGGAAGATTTTATTGTTGAGGGTAGGATTTGTGTGTTTGTAAGTAAATTGTGTGAGTGTCGTTTGTGGTGCCGGGATAAGTGAGTGGGAGTGGATGCATGTGTGTTGGTAGGATATAGGTGTTTAGGGAAGGGAGAGGTACATGTGTTAGAAAGTATTCTGTCATCTGTTATGGAGATCGTGGTACATTGGAGATCAGGAAATTTACCTTTCCACCACTATAATGTAATCTCGGAGCTGGTATACTAAATTTGCAAGAGATGTGGGGCACAGCCCACAGCATGGGGGGTATAGGAGGGCTTGCCCCATGATTAAACATAGAGAAGACAGCAGTGCTTTATTTTGTATTTGTTTGTTTGTGTTTTGTGGTGTAGGGTGGCAGGTTTGTGTTTGAATTGTGTTTTTTTAATATTTTGTGACTCGATCTTATGCACATTCATGGTTATGGCCTTGATATTCTGGTCTTTGGTAATGTGGAATTTTGTGATTTTAAAGTAGATCCATATATATATATATATATATATATATATATATATATATATATGTATATACACACACACATATATATATATATATATATATATATATATATATATGTATGTATATACACACATATATATATATATATATATATATCCATCACACACACACGCACACATATATATGTATGTATGGTTTACTATCAAAAGATGGAAACTTACTTTATTGTCATTCATATAGTTGAGGGTATAGGTGCAAAAGGTTAAAATTTCGAGCAGATGTTATGAGCATTGATGTCTAAAAATACGTGCATATCAGATTTTGCATTGTTTATGCAATGTTTGAACAGTTCACAGAAGTAGTGTTGTGAGTGTGCAGCAGGGCCATGGAGAGTGCATTGTTTGGCTTTTACAGAAAGCTAAAATTTAAAATTCTTTGCTAATCTGTTGCAGTGGCCAGCATCTTCAACACTTCAGTACTTTTGAGTTTTGGGTTTCTGAGATTAATTTAAGTATTCTTTGTCATTTTAGAAACCCATTGTAGTTTACTTTTCAGTGCCACCCCATGTAATGCAAGATATAGTTTGGGTTTTGTATTAGAAATGTACCTCGCAGTATGCGCAGTCGCAAGTCCCACCCAAACACTCCCCACCATCAGTGAAAGTAAAGTAATATTCATTCCAATGGCGCCATGAATATTCATTGTCTATCCGTAGTTTGCCCTTTTTCTCAAAGTAGAGCATGCTCAAATTTGATATATTTAATTTGTGGGGGTGGGGGTTTTTGCCAAGGGCTTACCACCCTCCAAAATTGAAGGAAAGAAATACTATTTATAGGGAAAGCGGTCGCAATATATAAAAACATGCTGCCTTGATGTCTTCATGCATTTGCCTATTTAATGCTACATTTAAAGGTAATGTTTGCAATTCTGTACATTGCTTTCTCAATTTAATGCCATAAAACAGCTGCTTTAAAGAGATGGTATTTTCAAAAAATGCTGAATGTTGTATCTTGGCTTCACCCATAAGAGTCTGTCCTGAATCATCCCAGCAAATCTGACACTGTAGATTTTTTTATTTTATTTTCTTAGTTCATAGCTAATTACTAGGCTAGCTGCTGTAATGGGCTATTCTAAGCTTAACCAATTTGCCTACCAATGGTGAGAATCAAACACGGTACCTTATTTCTGTAAGTCAAACAGCTTAATCATTATACCAACCACTAACTATTATAATAGTATTCCATGGGATTGAATTCATGACTGCAGGATGCACAGTTACACTTCTCTGATTAGATGTACACAAGTTGACTGCAGTGAGAATAGAACCCCTAACTAGTTACACCAGCTACAGACCTTCAGTATTTAACACAAGCACCATGGCACAAGTATAAATAGTTGTACTCCATGAGACTGTATTGCTGACAGTAGCATATACACTTATGCTTCTCTTAGTAGACATACACACACACACGCACACGCACACACACACACACACACACCACTTATAAATGGACTTCTCATTTTACAGTGTGTGTTGTTCTGCCACTAACATGCTCACTGGCCAGCCTGTTGCTGATGCCTTCCATACTGCCTGCCTTAGGGACCATGGACATTACTTTCTACCTGTGCATTTGGTTATTTAAGTTGTGGGCATGACACCACATTTTTCTCTTTGCCCACTGGGAATTTGTCAGACAGCCATAATTCTCTGCAGCTGAATGTCATTTCATCCATGTGTCGCTAAACAAATGTACGGCAGAGAAATGTCACACTGTCTAGCTCCTGAACCCAAAAGTAATGGGCAGGTAAATAATCCTATTGAAATGTCTAGTTGATGTGACTTGTTGAGATTGGGGGCACTTCATATGCATCTGACTGCAATAATCTGAAGAACAGTAGTATTTCCATTCATCTTTTCACTTTCACCCAAAAATATCCTTAGAGCTGTGCCTAGAAGTTCATTATCTTTTGGAGTGGAGCTAGGGATGCAGGTTTTATGTGAAAGCATAGGAAGGTCACATGATCACTTTCATCAAGGACTTGCTTCTGTGCATACAAGGATCAGGTTGGTAAATTTGTTTCTTATTTTTGTTTCTGATGTCTTTTTGTCAGACATGTATGCTTGCCTATTGCAGCTTTCTTCATATCCTCATGACTGTATTTTTTGTTATATTCATGTAAACTGTGGTATTATGTTGTTTGTTATGAGTAGCATTTTGCCCTGCCATCAGTGGCGTCTGGTGAATTCAAATTAAAGGAGGGCGGCAGGAGACAGTTGAATGGGTTGGGCCAATGGGAAGGGGTGTGACCAACTAGAAAGGGGTGGAGGTATGCTCAAAACCACAACAGCTGGAACTTTAATTAAATATGCTGCCCTGGGTGCCAAACTGTCATTATGAGAGTCCAATCAAGACAAAATGAAGTGTAGAAGAAAAAAATATTTCAATGCATTGGCTACATGACAGCTTACTTAATATCTAGACGGAAGCACAAAGGTTGTGAGGCATGAAAAATAAATTACTTTTTAAATACATTACTGGAATGCCAGTCAAAATCAAGTACAAGACAAACAAGCAGCACTCAACTCAAACCACTTCTCCTTGCACTGCAGTTCTAATTATAATTTATATTTAGCTTTATAAAATTACCAAGTAACATGCTGAAAGTAGCAATCTCTGTGATACCCCACTTGTAAAAATGTTTCTTATCCAAAAAAGACCTGCTGCCTGACAACTATCTACTTGTTTCATGGGGAAGGCATGATCAAAGTAAAAAAAATGAACAGCAAACAAGAAACAAGCTCAAGATAAATTGCTTAAAGGATTACTGCACAGGTTATGGACCACACATGATAGATTGGCATTCTGTTTAGTTTACAGGTAAAGCCTGCAAAGAGGACTGCAAGTCTCCAACAAATGTAATGAGCTTCTGAAAATACTGTAATCCTATCCTTTATTACAAATATTGTCATATGCATTTCAGTACCTAAGGCTTGCACGTTATCTAGTTATGTAAATATTCTCTGCATGGCAACAACAAAAAGGCTTTCAATGTTAGTGATTCTTTAACAGTATGCATTATTAAAGCTTACTTGCATCTTACAATCTCTGACAAGCTTACCTGATGGTCGTTAAAGCATTGCTACTTAAACAGAGCAACAGGGCACTGCAACAGCATGCATTTTCTGAATAATAATAAGAAGCATAAATCAACAGTATAAATATATGACAGAAAACCAGAACATTCTGCAAAATCAAGGACAGATAAAAAGCCACTGTCGTACTTGTGTCTACCTTGGATGGCGGAATACTCTGCACACTTACACTGCATAATTGCTCCTTGCCTTGCTTGGACGCATCCAAAGTCACTACATGATGGGATGCAACAAGTATGTCACAATTTGAAATGTCTCTGGCTGATGGTGATGGCTCTGACACTCATACCTCTCAACCTCAGAGCAAGAAATCTGGACAAAGCCATACATAGAAGTGGGACACAGGCCCAAAAATAAGGACAACTTTTAAATATTGCTCTTATAAACTTAGAAAGATAATAGAATAGTAGTAGGTCTTGCATTAGTATGAATTTTCTGAAGGGTATGAAATCTGAAACTCAAATGTCTGCCATTATTTTCTAACTCCAGTCTTTAATGATTTGTCACTAATTTGCCAGAAAACCATAATTTTATGAAAAACAGACCAAAAATGTGATGCAAAAATATAAAATTGCCACACAATACATCTGGGAACCTGTCAAAGAAGGGACACCTTTTTAATATTAGTACTGTTAACTTGAGCAGCTGACAAAATAAGAGAATCTACATGCATTTCTGAAATAAAAGTAATTTAAAACTCTGATCATTGCAGCTATTTTATAAGTAAACCCTCCATGTTTTCTTCCAAAACTGCCATTTTGCAGAGGGATTATTAGGGGGAGAGCAACATTTTGAGCCAAAATTGGGGACAGTTGAGAGGTTTGGATATTCCTAATTCTATAAAGCGTTTTATTTGCATGTACCTCTCAACCTCTTAATGCAGGAAATCTGGACAAGGCCAAATATATTGGGGGAGCATACAAACAGTACTAAAAATTGCTCTTGTATAAACTTAAGACAGTTGATAGAATATCAAGTCTTGATTTAGTATGCATTTTTCTGAAGGTTATGACATCTGAAACTCAATGTCTGTCATTATTTAGTGACTTCATTCCTAAATGATTTGCCAGAAAACCACACATTTTATGAGGAACAAACCAAAAATAAGAAGCAAACATTTATTCATTCTGGACAGTTGAGAGGTATAGTTCAGCCGGGGCTGTCTTTGAGTTTCTGCCCCCCCCCCAAAAAAAATCATGGTCGAATGGAGCCTCCCCCCTGCAGACATTCCAATGTCCCATTCCTTGGTTATTTTGCCACATTTGCCATAAACACTGTAATGTGCATACTGCTTTACTTCTGCGATGATTTGGATTTCATTTGAAAGTTTTATTTTGCATTTTACAGCACAAACACTAATAGATATCTGCTAAACAAAGCAATGCAGTCTCACAATGAAAATAGACTTAGCATTAAAATGTTTCTGCCCTTGAAACTCACATTCATTGAAACAGCATTGAAACTCACATTCAAAGAAAATACATTTTGCCAGTCGCAGATAAAGATTAACTTTGGGCTGTTTTCAAGTCATAGGCCCCTTGCACACGAAACATACACGTGCTCATTGATATACCTTCCTGACTGCATTAAATTATATTCCTTGTACAATACAGTACAGTTGTTAGAGGGCGTTTTAAATTTATAGTTTTGAACATTTTTCCAGTAAACAATGAAACAAAAATGCATGCACCAATAATGACAAAACTGCCCAATTCAGAACATTTCCATCATAAAAGTCTACTCAAACTTCTACAGTCCACCAGTATCAGTAAATATGCACAATTTCTGAAGAAGTAAAAGTCATTTAAATAACTCCACATTAAACAAATCTGTAACTAATGAAGAGGTTGCTGCTAGCAAATAACTTTATATTTCATTGTTTCATCTACAAATAAAATGCCTCTTGCCTTTGAGGAATAAATTACCTAAGTTGCATTAAAAAATTAGCATTACATGCTAGTAATATTGCAATAGGGAATGGATGGCAAACTGATAATAGGTTTCTAGTTACTAGGTATCTTTGCCATTAAGGACTGCAGCATTCACCCCCTTTACAACACAGTACAGCATCTGCAATGCATCTACCTACTATGGGAGTAGGACCGACAGCCTTTTGCCTCAAAAGCAAGTACATTACCTATTGTGCTATTAACAATGCAAGCAGACTCAGCTTAATCAGCACTAAACTTTTGTACCCCTGCAGCTGTCAGCTCCTTGTAAAATCTACTCGACATTCTGCTGTATCTCTGAACTTTGCAGCACAAGAAATCTGGAAAAAGCCAAAATTTATGGGGAGAGGGACAAAAGCCCAAAAACTAGGGACACATTTTAAACATTGCTTGTATAATGTTGGAAAGTTGCTAGAATAAAATTCTGTGTTACCACCATACATTTTACTGCCAAGTCTTGAACCCAGGACCCTGTGCAAAACAGTCAGAACAACATACCACTATGTCAAATCAACTGTTTTGTTAAAGCAAAGAAGACTGAAACTTAAATGGTTACCATTTTGTGAATTCAGTTCTCACCACAGCTGTCAACCTCTTAGCACAAAACACCTAAACAAAGCCAAGAATGGGGCAATACCGCCCCCAAACATATTCAGTGAATTCAGTTCTCACCATGGCTCTCAACCTCTTAGAAAAAAACACCTGGACAAAGCCAGTAATGTGGGACTACTGCCCCACAAGCATATTCAGTGAATTCAGTTCTCATCATAGCTCTCAACCTTAGCAAAAAAAAACTGGATGAAGCCAATAATGGAGGAATACAGTCCCAAAAATAGGGACAAATTTCAAGTATCCATCTTATAAACTTAGAAAATTGCTAGAATAAAAGTTTTTGTGTTACCATGTACTTTCTGAAGAATATGAAGTCTGAAATTCAAATGTCTGTCATTTTTTATTTATTTAACATTTGTTAACCAGGAAAGTCTGACTTGGAACAAAAGCCAATTTTCCATTTGTTAACCAGAAAAGTCTGACTTGGAACAAAAGCCAATTTTCAGCAGAGGCCCAGGGAGAAACACTCCAGACACATCTTTGTAAGATGGGAGGGCATGCAGACACCACAAAGAAGGCACTCCAGCCAAGAATCAAGCCAGAGAACCTGCGGCTATCAGGCAACAATGATACCACTGCACTACTGACTGTGCAAGGAAGCAAAAATACAGAAACCACAGATTTTATGAGGAACATAGCAGAACAAATATGAGGCAATGGTGGTTAAGGAATTCAGGCCCTTGCCACCTGCACCCAAGGTACAGGGTTCAAGCCTGAGGTATTCTCTACCCACCATCATGTGTTCTCTCTAGCCACCAGTATATAGCAACTGGGGCATTACACACACACACACACACACACACACACACACACACACACACACACACACACACACCTCTTGTTCTCAGTGTAAGCTCCTTTCTCTGGGAGAGTAGGCTACAGCCTGCAGATGATGCAGTCCAGAGTTGTTCTGTTCTATGTGGTCATCACCACACAGACTTCTGGGCATCTGCAGGGCAGAGATGCCTTTCCCCCTATCTGGACTGCCTGACACAGCAGTCTGGAGGTCTGTGAGTTCCAGGAACTCCAAGCACACATGCGCAGAGTTCCAGGACTTTGTGATTTGTTTTGTTTTTCTTTTTTCCTACAGGAGTTCTGGGACTGATTTGTTTTGTTTTCTTTCTTTCTACAGGTGGGTGGAGCTGCAGTCCTGCAGTCCTATAGCATGAGCTGCCCCTGCCTGCCATCTCATGTATTCACCACAATATTATCCTTTTTTCTACACTACATAACCTTCCCTGCTAAATTATCTGGAATTATTCAACTTTGTCTCCAATGTGTGCTGTACTTTTCTGATATTTTCATTTTTAATTTGGTCCATTTGAAGATGGCAGATACTTTCTGGTGGGTGACATCTATCTGAGATTACTTTTTGCATTATTAAAAGTTCAGTCCAATTTACTTATTTTTTCCTGTAACTGTCAGGCCACTGATAAGGACTAGGGGTCAGGGAAATTATTTTATGCTAATTTCTAGCAGTTGCAAAAACTCAAGAGTACAAGTATACTCTCTCTCTCTCTCTCTTTCACACACACGCGCGCGCACACACACACACATGCGCATGCTCATACTCAGTACTATAAAATAATGCCACAAAGACCAACAGTTCGTACATTAATGAATGTTTATTGGAAAAAATACTTGTGCACAATCTCCATATATGTATTGCAGCAACAGAAACAATATAATGGTCCTTTTCTGTTAGTCTCACAAATAACTCAAACAAATTTTATCACCACCCAAAGCTTTTAACGTCCATCTTTTTGGAGTCCAAATGGAAGATTTCTGAATTTCTTCAGGTAAGCCTGGAGTCTCTTCTCCTTTGTTGCAGCACAGTATCCTTAACTGCTGTTCCAGTCCAGGATTATCCCTGCATTAAGAAAACAACTTCTCTAACAAAGCCATAGCCCTACTCTTATACACACTTTTTTAATTCAAAAAGCAGTATTCTATAAATTACATTTTTAAACCTCTTTATTACATTATTACATTTTCAATTGCAATATGGGTTCACATACATTAAGAGAAAAGACAACTAACAATAGGTACAGTTTTCATTAATATTGTTGTGCAGTATACACTTATGTTTTCTTTTAACAGTTCTCATTCACTCCATTAAATACATTTCACAATTCATCCCTTCCCTTAAACCTCACGTCCATCTGAGTATTGTTCCAAAAAATTCCATTTATTTCTAAGAAATGCACTCCTTCACTTTTCTGCCAATCCCACCTCCAGTTCTTATCACTTTTCAGTATTCAAAACTTCTATTACAAGTGGTACAGATTTTGATTTCCATGTTCTAATATTTGCTTTCTTGGCATCCAGTAGCATTAAACACATTAAGGCTTTGCTATGTCTAGGCATTTAAGATCATTTACACAACTCAAAAGAATAATTTCTTTGAATCATTGCCTAACAGTGTCAGCGATGCAACAGATAGCACACTTGCCTTTGTTGCTGGAAGACCTGAAGCCTGTGGGCTCTATTTCTAATCCAGAGGATTGGATCGCTGGCAATGCAGTGCAACATTAGGAGGTGCTACACTCCTGTGTGGGTCATCCTTTGGATGAGATGTTAAATTGAAGTCCATCTGCTTCACTTGATGGTGTCTTAACTTGATGTAAAAGATCTCAAGGCACTTATCAAACAGAGTAGGGGAAGTTCCAAGAGGACATGGCCAAATTTCCCCTAGTTGTAAAAATACCATCTTATGATTGCCCTCAAAAATGGCCACTAGTCTAGTGAGATTACTTTAATCAACATTTACTAGAACAGTTCCCAATTTTGTTTTATTTAAAGGTAGTCAGTGTACTTTACCTCAGAGATAAAATTAACCTTATCTGAAAGCATGCATTCTGTTTTTCACATCTGAGAACATGCATTCTGTTTTTCACATCTGAGAAGGGACGAGAGATAAGAAAAGTACAGACAGCAGTCAGTGTAAGAGGGGACACAGGCTGTAACATACATTTTAGTAGCAATTTTAGATTCAAAAGATTTATTCAAAAGATTCAAAGAAACTTTATTGACATTTACAATTTACTGACACAAGTGCAGCCTAAACAAAATTACAAATGTCAGCCCACAACAGAAATGCAGTGCAAATAACATAGATATAGCGGTATCAAAAAATAACATAAGAAAGAAAATAACAACACGTATGACATGCAAGAGGTAGTTCAAATTACATAAACACATTCAATACAGATTAACCAGTGATAAATAATACATAAATACCCACCACCAAACCCCTACACTGTTAAGATATACAGTAAAATAGAGACTAGTGAATAGCAGCTGTTTAGTTACCATGTTGCACTTGTTAACTGTAGATGTTACTCAGTATAGCCATCATATTGCATAAAAGTAATGCTGGAGGTAATTGCTCTGAGCAGCAGGATTAAATGAAAAAAGAGGCTTCAATGTATCAGGTATTATGGTTGGTGTCTATTAATAAGTCTCACAGCTGTATGATGCATACTGTTCCTGAATCTGGTAGTCCTACAGTGGAAGCTGTGGTACCTCCTTCCAGACACAAGTTGTGAGAACCAGTTGTAGACCAGATGGGTTGAATCAGCAAGTATTTTATATGTTCTTTTCCTTGTTCTTGTAAAGAAAAGCTCCTGAATAGAAGGGAGGTTTGTGCATAAGATTTTCTCAGCTACCCTCACCACCCTCTGTAATTTCTTCTTCCCAGCAACTGTGCATTTGCTGAACCATGCTAAGAAGTTGCTAGTGAGGATGCTGTCAATAACTCCCCTGTAAAAAGTGGTAAGAGCAGACAGTGGGAGCCTGGCCTTTTTCAGCTTTCTCAGGAGGTGAAGCCTCTATTGAGCCTTCTTGACTATATGATTGGTATTAGCAGCACAGGAGAGGTTATCAGAGATGTGAAGGCCCAGGAACTTGGTTGTTTTCACTTTCTCTACTACCTCCCCTTTGATAGTGAGCAGTTGTTGAACTGTTGCCTTTCTCTTGAAGTCCATAATCATTGATTTGGCCTTATTAAAATTCAGGTCCAGATTGTTCCTGTCACACCAGGCAATCAAAGTGATCACCTAATCCCTGTAGTAATGTTCATTCCCACCACTAATTAGGTAATGCCTGTGTGAGCAGTCATCTGTATGAAGCATTAGTTTTGTTTGCTTGTTCTAATTTTATAGTGGTTGCAGGGTTTAGGATGTATTAAGTTTTTGGTTTGAGGGTTTTCTTTGGAGCAGAAAGTCTGGAAAATGTGATATAAGTTCAAATACAAATCAGGAGAAACAACTGTATAAAGATCAGCCTGCCAAATAGCATGTGCATCTTCTTCTTCTTCTTCTTTCGGCTGCTCCCATTAGGGGTCGCCACAGCAGATCAACTTTTTCCATTTCTTCCTGTCCTCTGCATCTTGCTCTGTCGCACCAACCACCTGCATTTCCTCTCTCTCACCACATCCATAAACCTTATCTTAGGCCTTCCTCTTTTCCTGTTACCTGGCAGCTTCATCCTTAGCATCTTTTTCCCAATATACTCTGCATCCCTCCTCGGCACATGTCCAAAACAACATAATCTTGCCTCTCTGGCTTTGTCTCCAAACCTTCCAACCTGGGCTGACCCTCTAATATACTTATTCCTAATCCTGTCCATCCTCGTCACACCTAGTGCAAATCTTAACATCTTTAACTCTGCCACGTCAAGCTCTGACTCCTGGCTTTTTAACAATGCCACTGTCTCCAACCCATGTAACATAGCTGGTCTCACTACCCTCTTGTAGATCTTCCCTTTCACTCTTACTGGTACTCGTCTGTCACAAATCACTTCTGACACTCTTGTACACCCACTCCATCCTGCCTGTACTCTCTTCTTCACCTCTTTTCCACACTCACCATTACTCTGAACTGTTGATGCCAAGTATTTAAACTCATCCACCTTCGCCACCTCTACTCCCTGCATCCTCACCATTCCTCTATCCTCCCTTTCATTCACACACATATATTCTGTCTTAGTCCTGCTGACCTTCATTCGTCTTCTCTCTTGAGCATATCTCCACCTCTCCAGGGTCTCCTCCACCTGTTCCCTACTCTCACTACAGATCACAATGTCATTTGCAAACATCATAGTCCACGGGGACTCCTGTCTGATCTTGTCTGTCAACCTGTCCATCACCATTGCAAATAAGAAAGGCCTCAGAGCTGATCCTTGATGTAATTCACCTCCACCTTAAAAGCATCCGTCACTCCCACCGCAGACCTCACCGCTGTCACACTACCCTCGTACATATCCTGTACCACTCTTACATACTTCTCTGACACTCCCAACTTCCTCATACAATACCACAACTCCTCTCTAGGCACCCTGTCATATGCTTTCTCTAAATCCACAAAGACACAATGCAACTCCTTCTGACCTTCTCTGTACTTCTGCATCAACACCCTGAGAGCAAACATCGCATCTGTAGTGCTCTTTCCTGGCATGAAACCATACTGCTGATCACTAATCATCACCTCCCTTCTTAACCTAGCTTCCAATACTCTTTCCCATAACTTTGTGGTGTGACTGATCAGTTTAATCCCTCTGTAGTTACTACAGCTCTGCACATCACCCTTATTCTTAAAAATCGGTACCAAAACACTTTTTCTCCATTCCTCAGGCATCCTCTCACTTTCCAAGATTTCATTAAACAATTTAGTTAAAAACTCCACTGCCATTTCACCTAAACACCTCTATGCTTCCACAGGTATGTCATCTGGACCAACAGCCTTTCCTTTCTTCATTCTCTTCATAGCTATCCTTACTTCCTCCTTGCTAATCCACTGCACTTCATGATTCACTATCTGCACATCATCCAACCTCCTCTCCCTCTCATTCTCTTCATTCATCAGCCCCTCAGAGTACTCTTTCCATCTGCTCAACACACTCTCCTCGCTTGAGAGTATGTTTCCCTCATTATCCTTTATCACCCTTACCTGCTGCACATCTTTACTAGCTTGGTCCCTCTGTCTAGCCAATCGGTACAGGTCCTTTTCTCCCTCCTTAGTGTCCAACCTTTTATACAACTCTTCATACGCCTTATCCTTAGCCTTCGCCACCTCTCTCTTTTCCATGCACCTCATCTCCTTATACTCTTGTCTACTTTCTTCATCTGACAATCCCACTTCTTCTTCGCCAACCTCATTCTCTGTATACTCTCCTGTACTTCTTCATTCCACCACCAGGTCTCCTTGTCCTCCTTACTCTTTCCAGATGTCACACCAAGCACCTTTCTAGCCATCTCTCCAAGTAGCATGTGCATGCAAGTCAAAATTTGCAAATATATGTTCAGAAGAATTGCTGTGTATAATGGAGGCAGCTCTCAATTGCTATGACTACACTGACCATTTTATCTTGGAATGCAAATGGCCTTACAGGTACACAGAAAAAGCAAAGAGTGTTGAATTATATGAAAAAAATGTAGAGTACAATTACCAGTGTTTTGGAAGTCACATTTACATAGGAATGGCATGTGAATTTGGCAAAGAAAGATTTCAGGATGGATATTCACCAGAATATCAGGGACAAAGGAAAGGGGGGGGGGTTATAATACCAATTTTTAGAAGGAATCCAATACTAATTAAATAGAGGAAAGACAAAATGGTAGAATTGTGGTAGTAAGGGGCTATTGACAAGGGAGGAGAATTGGGAAGGAAATTGGCTAGGCTGAAAATGACCCAAAAGGGCAGCTAGAATAGTACTTACCTGTGAACCTAAAGTGTCTTCATTCTATAGAATGTTGAGGGTTACAGTTATCAAGATTTTTATTCAGGCCCCATATGCTCTTGAATTCTGCCACTGTTCTATCTGTAGTCTCTTTTCAGACAAGTAATGAGATTTGTGAGTAGCCCAAGATTCATGAACCCTACATTAACCGACCTTTCAGTAAATGAATGTTTCTTTGTCACTCCAATGCCATAATATGCATGCCTTGCATATTCCAACTGTCCTGTTATTTACATATATCATTTTACATTTTGTTTATTTCCATTATTCATAGTTCATTTGAGGTATAAAAAATTGTACTCCCCACGTCAACCTCTTTTCTCAAGACTACACATATTAACTGTTTTAGTCTGCCTTCCTTTTGGCCTTTATTAGAAACTGTGCACAGCATTTTTCCAGTATCAGAACCACCTAATATCGATTTATGCTATTGAGATAATATGTGAAGAGCCTACATTTGTAGTTGGTGTTTGCCAACTGTTTATATTTAGGGATTCAACATTTGACATTTTGTCCTGCCATACTTCTGCCTGTATAGTTCATTATTCCATTTACTTTCTTTGCTGTTTTTAGACAACTGTCAAATAATTTGAACCCCCAAGTCCATTTTAGCTGATGTTGTCTGTCACCAAATACCTGTGTAATAATTCACTGAATTCTTACCTTGCAGAAAGCACTGTTATATTTTCAAATACATTTTACAGGAACATTAGAGGGACTATAAACTGCAAAAATGATGCAATAATTGCAGCTGAGTGGTGAAACCAGTGATCAGATCATTCCTATAATATGGTTTTATGAATTACATCTTGTACTGGGTTGAATTTTCAAAAGCATTTAGATTGTAACTTCTGGTAAAACTTTTGAAAGTACAATTGAAAGTCTTTACTTGCCTTTTTTTATCCACACAATCATTTTGTAATAGTTATGTTGGATTTCTCAATGTCCACCTACAAACAATAGTATAATAATAATTATATTGTATGTTAGCAATTGTCTTAAGCCCCACTTGGTTTCAACACTTTTGGTCTTACTATTTAATAGAAGGTTTCATTCATGGGAAGCAGTCATGGAGAAGGAATTTGCCTGTATTACATAGCAGAGTGTATACAGTCAAAACAGGTTAGCTATTACAGGTGAATGGTGAAACCAGGCAATTACAACATGGTTGTTAACAAAAGCATCCTACATTTGAAACTAACAAAATTCAATTTTCTGTTTGAGGCTTTCTACAACAATTATGGGTTTAGTAAACATGGTGGTAAATATGAAAAACTGGACAGGGCATCTGAGAGATTCTGTTATTTTTGTTAACTGTTGTGAGATCCCTGACATCCACCTAAGCTAGCACCACCTTTGGCAGATGGAACCTCAATTTAAATACCTCCTGTTAAGGGTGGTATACTCAGGAGTGTAGCATACCTTGTGTTGTACTGAAGTGCCAGTAATTGGAAATTACTCCAAGTACTTTGGGTTTACATCCCCAAACTATTAAAAGGTGGACGTGCCTGGAGAAGATACAAAGGGGTTTAAAGTAGAAGTGACAGCACCTTTAAGGTATGCCTGCAAGAGAATGTATAGGATTTTTCCTGAGCAAAGAAGCATTAACTCACCAAGAAGCAGCATGTATACTAGGAAAGGCACTTGACTAGTAGAATCAGCACAAAATAAAATATGAAATTACAGGAAAAGATGAGTTGTGTCTACTAGTGGATAACATTTACATTAGTCATGTTTCTATAGAATCAGAAGCAGCCAGATCATAAAATTCAGGGCACTTAGTATTTAGAAATCAGCACTTTAGACTAGAAAATGAAGATGCCTTTTATAGAGCTACCAGCAGATCAGAAAGCCAATACAATTAGCTAGTATTCAGAGATTAAAAAAACTATAAAATATGGAAAGAAAGAAAAGACTCTTTCTACTACTGTTTGAAACTTGCAACATTCATATTCTTTCTACATGGCAGTCATGCCATAAAATCATTGCACTTGGCTAGCATTCAGACGTCAGTGCAAAATAAAATACAAAATGAAATGAACAAAAATCTATGTTTACTCATGTTTTAGCTTTACATTGCTCATTTGCTTTCCTGAAAAGTAGTAGAAAGTCCAGGTCATGATATTCCTGTAGTGCTAATTCTCCCTGAGAACATAAACGCAGCAGTGAAACTAATGAATGACTCAGTGTGAGCTGTTATAAATACAACTGCAATCTGAGATGGAATCTGGCTAAGAGCTTTGAAACATCCTGTAGGCATCTCTCCTCCAGCACCCGCAGTCAGAGGTGGGGCATGTTCAGAGAGCCAGACTGAAAATGTAAACAAAGACCAGAATCAAAACAAAGAATCCCTGGGACTGTCCCTTTAAGAAAGTGGTATAGCACTAAGTCATGCAGCAAATGGCATTTCTATATTGTAACTGCTCACTGCAGACAGAGCGAAAAGCTCAAGGCCTTCCTACACCCTGAAGATGTCTGTGATGGACAGGCTACACTGCACATGATACCAAGCATGAGCCAGACACAAGAAAAGAGATGGTGGGGGAGCATGGACCAGTCTACAACAACAGCTTTAGAAAGTAGCAGAATCTACCACATTTTTTTTGAGTTCTTGCTGCTGTGTTGTCTCTCTGTTGAAGGGCTAAGTTTCTAATTATCATTTGATGACCTTGATGGACAGTACAAAAGTACCACTCCATCACCAGTTCTTCGGAGCAAAACTCATGTGTCAGGTACCAGATTTTTTGTGATTGAGGGCACTGCTGTATAATCATGTAATTTAAAGTAGACCTCTCAAGTCCTTCAAGAATACATCTGATGTTGAACTTGGGTGCAGGAAATCTACTTCCTTCTTCCTCAAGTGAGAAATTTCTCTGCAACCATGTCAGGACATTGGCCATGCCAACCTCAGTGAATGTGTTGTGCCTAGTGGCATATGACTAAGAATGTGAGGGACAGCACAGTTTATGAGTACAAAGTAATGTTGGTGCATGGTTCCATGTCAGCTTCTTGTTTGTTCTAGTCACCATTATCTAGCATTTCTCTAACACCAAGAGCATAGTTGTTGTCTCCTCCACATTGGCCATAGGAACCATGCAGATCTTCCTGTTTTGAGACTATTTCTAGTAGGCTTTCATCTTCTCCCTGGGAGATATCCTTATTGAGTATGAAGAGTTAGCATTACCTCTTCTGTGGTTGGCAGGATCAATTCTTCTGATGCTAGCATGCCACTGAATGACCCTTCCTTTAGGGAACACTCTGTATCATGAGGTCTTCCATGGGCTGACTGTGGTTCCTCTTAATTCTCCAGAGAACTGATACCCAGTATCTTTAGAAAAAGGACGTTAAGCCATGATTCATCCTGGCATAGGAATCTGACCTTAAGGATGATGTGTTTATATCAGGAAAGCAGCAACCAGGCATTGCCACTATGGCTGCCTAAAAGGAAACATTCCCCACAAGTGTGATGCCACAGCTAAATGCTATGCCCCATTTTAAACACACATTCCAAGACAGACTTCTGTGTGATTGTCTTCAACTCATTGCAGAGACCCCAGCACTTAGCTGTACTTCTCATGAAAATTAAGTAAAAAGCTTTAGATGGGTTTGGAAAGAAGGTATTCTCTGTCACATTAGGCTTCACTGTGCTTACTGACACATCTGTCTCAGGCCTTATGTTTTGCAACTGTAGCATTCTAAACGTTTACAAGGTTACATGATTCTGAAAAAGACTTTGACTTGCTTTCATTAGTTGGGTTTTTCATAGTTCACTGTACCTTTGATTGCACTGATGGTGTGGCTGGGGCATCAGGCACTGTTACTTGTTTGTATAGGTTGACTAGGCTGAGTTTCTTCTCCTTTCAGAACAGGAATTATCAGACTATCTTAGATAAATCTTTCCCGGCATTCAGTAGCTCCAATTTGCCAACTGTTGAAGATTTGTGATCAGCCCTATTCACAAACACAGACAACTGCCAAAGCATCTCATAGATTTCCCCATTTCTGACATTTGAGCTAAGTCTTCTAAAAGCCAGGCTTGTTGGATGTCCACAGCAGTCATTACTGTCTGTCAGTACATGACACAGGAGGTATGTTCTCTTGGTCTTATACCATATGGATGATTGTCATCCTAAGCAAGTTGATTATGGTCATAGTAAAAAGGGACACATCTTGGAACTCCTTAGCTCATATCTTTCAAGAACTATACTGTTTTAGCTGAGTTACTGGAACAGTTCCCATCTGTACATCTGAAGGAAATGTAAAGACCAATCCAGCCTCAGAAAGAGAAAATGTCTTCTGCTTTTGTTTCTTCCTTGTTCTGTAGAGGATAAGAGGGATATGGACCATCTTATTCTTCAATAGAGATATCCACTACATCTTGCCGACCCTGTGTTCCCTGGTAGCTTTCTTGCCTAAAGGTGTTTGCATGGTGTCATACCCATGCTGGATGCCTGTTGACATGCCTTTGTATGGGAATCACAGAGGATACAACTGGTATTTGTCCTGAGTTTTTGTTACAGCTTCTATAAGGTGCTGACCTTGAGCCTATAATTTGCCCCAGAGTCATTGCTCAAATTTCTGTGCTAGTTACAGGAAGAAAGTGTCACATTATTCCTATACCTGGGCAAATGGCAGATGGTAACCCATTCATCGAACTCCACTGCAGAATCTCTGACTTGGGTTATTCCTTGGTTGCAGTTTTTGGGTGGGTAACCATAAATTATGAGAAGCTAACTCTGCTGTCATTGCAGATTGTCTCACTGAGGCAGAGCTTAGTTTAATGTTCTCCTGGGAGAGCTTTCCTTCTTAATACCACAGCCCAAAATGTCTTATTTCTAGGTTTCTAGATGAGGAGTCAGAAATACATTGTTGGTAACACTCTTCTGTGTATTCTAGGCTTGGTGACATCCATGATTTTCAATATACCCTGACAGACCTTCATATCATGATGCTGCTTTAATTGATGTGCTTCAGTGGATACAAAGTTGTGATTCTGTCCCATATCTTTTGCTGGTATCAGACCTTTGTCATCACCCTACAGAATTTTGGATTATCACCACAACCCTTTGTTCTTGCCTTTGTCACAAATCTTTATTGCAGATTTATTTTTGCTGGAATGCAGTGTTAATATGGGGATTATCTTTTGTTTAGGGAACATGAAGCATTCATAAGACTTTGTTTCACAGAAACCTTCTTGTATTAAGGATAGCAAATCTTACACTCCAGGTCTTGGAAAATGAGTTTATATCATAGCCATTCTTGGTAAGGTGAGGAAACAAGACATTGGCTTGGTACCTAAACCAGCAAGAGTGTACATGCTCCTACTCCCCCTTGCTAGTCCTGCATTAGGCTATGTTAGGTAATGTTCCTGGTAACAGTGTACATACTAAGGAAACAGCAATACAACAAACACCTTGAATTACAACTCCATTCTTCATGTAGAATATTCTAAGAACTGACAAATATTAGCTTATTCAGCAAAATGAAAATGCATTCCTTACTAAGTTTTTCCCTGCATTACGATGAGGATGTGGGAAGCAAATAATTTTTACTGGGCTTGGAAAGGACTGTGCCTTTATGCCTTCATGCCATTTTTCCTGTTGACTGCTCACAAAATGTCTAAAGGGCATGACAAGTCTTACCCTGTTTACTCACTGGAAACTCTGAAGAGTCTGGTTCCAGGTACTCAGATCTCTTTTGCTAGAAGCCATTTCAGTTCAGAAGTAAGATGAAATGGCTAACTGGCAGGGCATCTTTCTTTACCTCAAGTTTTAGCTTTCTTCATTAGTTCCTTATCTACTTCTGGGTCTCTGAGTTGATGATTCTGAAGTTTGGAGGCTGCTTTGACCTTTCCATAAGTTCTCTTTCTGGTAACAGGCATATCTCTTTTCACCTTAATTTTTGATCATTTCAGTTCTTCAAATACATTTTTTCTAGGTGTCAGTTACCATGGTCACTGTGCACATTTCAGCCATCACAGGCAATTATGATGTCATAGAGGACAGAACTTTGTCAATTCTCAAGCTATTCTTGAGGAAAGTTATGCATCTCCATCTCCCATTGAAGATCCATATTCCATCCTGAGATCTGAACTTCAGGATACACATGCTACTCCACCTGCCCTTGTCTTGAATGGCTGTGTGGATTTGAGGCTTGGATTTGGCTTATAGAAGACCTTGCTCTTGGAGGCTATTCAGTCTGCCTGATGAATATTTGGTATGACATTTAGTCTAAAGAATTGCATTTGGTATTTTGTAACGATCAAGTTTCAGTCAGGACAAACTAAATCTAACATTAAAATCCATCCTGATTTTTAGGTCAGCAGTTGAGTTTATCCATTTTTCCATTCAAGTTAATTTTTTTGTTTCCTTGGAAGCTGTTTTGTTCAAGGGCATGTATGCCTTGTGCCAAGACATAGCATCACATGTTTCAAGTGTACCTGATTATGAGGAATATTCCTCATTTTGTTTCTTAAATAGTGCACGTTTCTTGCAGGCTGACATTGAAAGGGTCTGTCACACTATCAGTATTAAGAATTTTTCAACTGATATCCATGATAAATATTAATGAATCATATTAATCCATCAAAATAATGCTCTTTAAGTATTAAATAACACAATTAACCATCCTGTGAGCATCCTATTTGAAGTTGTTATTTAGCTGATAGTAAGTGTTCACATTTTGAGTGGAAGTGTTCCACATTTTGGAGATAGAAGGTTGAGAGCTATGCATGCAATCATATATAAGAGTGCTGTTGACCTCTAAGAAACCATTTGTTGTCCACCAGTTGAACTTTACAGATTCTGATCCCATATTGTGATATGGAGAAGTTCCCAAGCTGGATAATTAAAGCAGCAAACTTTAGAAGTGCTTGTGTGGCCAATTTATGATGAGTTAAGCCCCACAGTAGATTTGGATATTTTACCTTAAGAGGAGCACAGAGTAAGGTGTTACTGTAAATCCCAGTTATTCATTATGGCCATCAGCAGATGTTTGTAAGAAAAACTTCTGGCATAGGGTAATGGCAGTTGAAAGAGTCCAGCTTGGGGATCAGAATAAGGGTCCCGTGAGCAGCACTAAGTCTTTATTATCAGAAGGGCAACGAAGTGAATGTCAAGCTTTGATAAAACCTGCCTGAAGCTGAGCCCATTTCAGATGTCTCTCACTGGTCTTCCCCATGTTACATGCTCATCTCTACTTAGAATTCAAGCTTGCACCTGTTTTCCTCTTCATTGAACAACAAATGTCACAAAAGAGTCATCCAGGGGGGCCTGGAAGAGGTGCACCACTATATCTTCTGTCTTGAGGTTTGTGTGAAGTAAGGTGTAGGTGCATCCATTCCCCCAATCAGTTGTCTGAAGCAGAGCAAATTTTTCTTTGATCCTTGGGAGTGACCCCTGCATCACTTAAGTGGTAGTACTCAAGGTTCCAAGGTCTCTTCCCAGGCCCAGCAAGGTCTGATCAACTACGTAGAGGGGAGTACACTGGTTTTCCTGTACTAGGGCTCATTGTGTAATTTCATGAGGCTTAATAAATAACACAGCTACAGCAGACATGGCCTAACCTTTATGAAGTCTATATTCCATCTGAGCTGTAGAAATTGAGGACTGTGTGGTGAACTATAACTGCTCTATCCTTGAGTAGATGCTACGTTCTATTAGTTGGTAGTGCTTTGTGTGCTGTGAACTGTTCTCTGGCCATCCTTTTAAGAACACAGGTGAAGAAACAGTGATTGTTATCATTTTATTTAGTTTTATAGCACTGAAAGTATGTGCTGTTTAATGGGAGGGCATGGCTTCCTGTGGGGGGCTGTATGCTGAACTATAACTGTTCCGATGTTATGCTGATGCTCTATTCTGCTGTTTGGTAGTCCTTGGTGTGCTGAATTATAGCTGCTCCACTCTTAAGTGAATGCTATATTCTGCTGTTTGGTAGTGCTTGATGTGCTGTGAATTCTATGTTGGCAGTCCTTTTAAAGACACAAGTGAAAAACTGATTTTATTGTCTTATTTACTTTTGTAACACTGAAAGTATGTGCTGTTTAATGGGGGTCTTCCTTTTTAATGTTGCTTGTTGAAGTCTATATTCCATTTGAGCTGTAGAAATTGAGGACTGTGTGGTGAACTATAACTGTTCTGCTCTTGAGCAGACACTTTCTGTTGTTTGGTGATGCTTGGTATGTTGAGAACTCTTCCCTGGCCAGCCCTATCAGGACACAAATGAAGAAGCTTATGTGGGGTCCACCTATCTGGGTCTGTGCACTGACCTATAACTGTTCTGCTCTTTACCAGATCCTATATTCTGTTTGGGTTTGATTGAGTATTATTGCATTTAAGTCTTTATATGTTAATAACAACTTAGTTATGTGTGAGAAGTATAAGAGTTTGCAACTGATTATCATGGATTTTTTCACATATTTTTGAAGATTTGATTAATCAAAGGTATTTATTTTGATAAATGTATAACCATGGGGTATTGCTAACAAGTTATGATTTAGAACAAAAGTGTATTTTTTGTAAATTTTTGAAAGATTTAAGTTTCATTTTAAATAGCAAACTGTTTATGAATGTACATGCAGTAATGGAGAAAGATTAAGGTCTGTTTCTGAATTTGTGAAAAATTGGTATTCAGAGCATTTATATGTAAAACAGTAATACTGAGAAAGTAAGAATGGAAATAAGGGAGGTAACACTGATCAGTCAGAAATTACATAAGGATCGGGGTCAAAAGCAAACTGGGTAAAATTTATTTTTTAAGTCAGTTAAAACTTCAGTTAAGAGGAAAAAGAAAGCTGGGGATGCTAATGGACTGAAGAAAAATAAGAACTTTAGTAATTCTTCCACATTGACAAATTTAGTTGAAGACATTTCATTAGTTCATCATATATTATTTTCAAATTATTCAGTTTTATCTGTTAATAGGAAACAATGTGAACAGCCTAGGAAAGAAGATTTGGTTGAGTCTAAAGTTTTGGTGGATAACTCATTGGTTATGCCCTCACTTTCATGGGTACGTGATTGTAACTTGGAACATGCTGTAATAAAGGAAGTAGAGTTCTGGTATTAACAAATCTGATTGTTTTAATGTATCAGAATACAAAAATAACTGTAGCAGAAAATTATGATAGTACAATCTCAGTTAGTGGGGGAAATTTTTCTGTTACCAAAGTTGACATTGGTGTAATTGATATTAGGGATAATAAAAGAAACTTGGATCAAAAAGAAGATAACCTGAGTGACAACTTCTTGGTTGAAGGGTATATGGCTTACACCATTAGAGGGTTCTCTATTTTCTAGGTCCAAAAAGGTATTAAGTGACTCTGAAGTCGAACATAGATTAGCTAATGTAAGTAAACATCAATTTTAAATTCTAGTAAAGAAGATGTTATTTTGAACTCAGGAAGTTTGGAGGAAAATCTTTCTTCTTCTTTAACTGGTAGTATTTCATATAACCATTACTCTAATGACATTAGTGAGCAAAATAAAGGATGGCAAGATATCTCATTGGTAAGAAAGCTTAAAAGAAAAGATATGGTAGGGTTAGTTAGTGAATAAAGATATTAATAATCACACTAAAGAGTTTTTTTTATTTCTGTGACATAATAGTCGGAAGGATGTTATTCTGAACTACTGATAATTGGAGACTCACATGTAAAATGCATTGCTAGTCAAACAGCATCATTGAATAAATTTTATCAAGGACTGAACGAGCACATATAAGTACCAGACACATGCTATCCCCAGTGCCATTTTGAGAGTACAGCCAGAGAGTGAGCATGTATAATTGCAGTAGTTAGTTTGTATACAAGTTACTTATGTTAAATTCAGTAAACTTCTATCATGATGTGTTTGTGTATAATAAAGCTGTTTGAACAGAACCCAAGAAGATTTTTCTATTGTGTCCAAAGTAGGAGAGTGACACATTGTCAGAACTGGGATTGCAGAGATTGATATTCGGAGCCATGAGGTGCAGACATGACAGTGAAGGTAAACTAAGATAAATGAGCACAAAACAAGAGCCAG
The DNA here is from genome assembly GCF_019279795.1 of Protopterus annectens. Taxonomy (NCBI): domain Eukaryota; kingdom Metazoa; phylum Chordata; order Ceratodontiformes; family Protopteridae; genus Protopterus; species Protopterus annectens. The sequence goes on from NC_056746.1 coordinate 810,670,089, forward strand.
AAAAGAATCAAATGTAATGAGAATTCACACAAACTGCTTATTTTATAAAAAAGATTAAAAAGTGTATTACAAGGGCACAAACCGCATTATTAAACAAGCAGGAAGCACATAAGGTTTATCAACTAGGCAAAATGTTTAAGATTAAGATATCTGATTAAACGATTATCAGAAAAGTAAAACAAGTGTGTCTGAAGCAGAATGGGCTTGTTTAGAGTAAAACAAGCACAAGAAAAGTACAACGGGCATGAAAAGAGATTAAATGAGCAAAATGAATATAATAAGAGCAAAAAGGGCACAGTAAGCATAAATAAAGCAAGGCAACTGCATGTTTATTGGTGAAGTTCTGTGTTTTGGCATACCTACGACTTTGCTTATGTATCAAGGGCATAACTAGAGTTATCCAAAGTATCTCAAAGTGTGTAAAAGTGCTTACAGTGTGTGCTTATTACTGTGCGTTTATTCCGAAGAGTTTATATGTGTGCAAAGTGCAACTGTTTCATGAAGTGCAGTCAAAGTATAGCCATTTTGAAAAGTTTCTTGTGCTGGATGTGCCTTTTCATAAAGTGCCACCATTACAGAATGTTTCTTTCACTGTAAAGAACTGCCCAGTAAGGTACTGCTATTTTGGGGAAATTTCAATGTGCTGTGTACTGTTTATTCGAAAAGTCCAATTATTTTGAAAAGTTAGTGACTCTGAGCTTCTCTTATCTAGTTCATTCGCATCGTGCAGTTATTTGATATGTTTCTTACACTGATGAGGTGATTTCTTGGAATACAATAATTTCAAGAGTATTACAGTACCCAAGAGACTTATTTCACAAAGTTCAGTTATACAGAGGCTTATTGTGCTATTGGGCAAAGTTGCAAATACTGGCATAAATTTCTGGCATATGTGTATGTGTTTGTGCTTATTTGCAAAACCCTTCACTGGTATGTGTTAATATGGCAGATGGATTTCGAAACCCCTTACCACTTCTATTTGCTCAGTATATTATAAAGAATTGGAGAATATCTGAGTGAGAGTACGATATTTTTATACAAGCAGCTTATTCAGATAAAGATGCATGCATGAGGGCATTCCTTTTCCTAAACCTAGCTGGGTCAGAGGCCATAGAAAGAGAGCATTCATTTGTGTATGCACCAGCAGTATATGATGGAGAACGTGAAAATCATATTGTTGTACGGGCTGAATCAAGGGACGACCCCAAGTGTTTGAAGCACAAATTCAGAGAAGTGTGTAACCCCATATAAATATTACATTAGAGAGGCATTTGTTTTATACGCGAGATCAGAAACCAGGGGAAACTTTTGCAGCTTATATAACTGACCTGAGAAACAAAGACAAAATGGTGACTTAAAAGACTAGTTAATAAAAGACAGGCTCATGTGTGGTATTAATAGTGCTGCTGTGAGAAAGATTTTGCTTTGTGATAGTGATGTAATGTTGAGTAAAGCCATTGAGATTTGTCAAATCCATGAAGTTACAGAAAAGCACAAGTATGCTTGCAAATCACAAGAGCATGGTTTCAGTAGGTTCCAGAACAAATGTAGATAGCATGCAACACATGTCAAACAGAAGAAGACCTAAGCACATAGTAGCCAAAACCACTGCTGGTTCACCAGGAAAACCATGTAGTTTTCCAGCAAGTTCTAAGGCCAGTTCAGTTAAAGGAGAATGCTCAGTGCAGTACAAACATGAATTAGCAAAACCCAAGTCCAGCTTTATTGTTAACTGTCACAATTGTGGTGCCAATCATGAGCCTAAAATAGAGAAATGCTTAGCATTTGGTCAGCAATGTCACAAGTGTAAAAAATGGAACCATTTTCAAAAGTTTTGCAAATCAAGTAAACCCCACACAATTGTAAAGAAAGGTCATACAAGAAAGCAGGTTGATCAAGTGGACTGCAGTTCTGCTTTTTGTATAGATGGTGTATCAGTAATTGGTGAAAGAGTTGATGCAGCGAATTTATTGGCAGAGAATGAAGTGTTTTGTACAGTAAATCCACAGAACTTAAAGTAGACACTGGTTCAAAGTGTAATGCTATATCAGCAGACACATTTGCTAAAGTGAGAACTAATGAACAACTCAATGTGGCCAGTAATGCGAAACGTGTTCCTTATGGAGGTGAAGAAATTCAAACCAAAGGTTCTGTGATGCTTTTATGATATTTGGCTAAGAACTGCTACAGCTTGTATTCTATGCAGTTCAAAAACCAGTACAGTCTTTACTGGGTCTCAAACTCAGTTTGAGAATGAATCTGCTCTCTTTTACTAAAGACGTTCATCGCATACATGCATACCTAGTTCCAATTTTTCTGAAGCCATTTTCTCAGAGTATGCCGATGCTTTTGATGACAAGTTGGGCAAATTTCTAGTTGTGTATTCCATGAAGTTAGACCCAGAGGTCACTCCAGTAGTCAGACCAGCAAGAAGAGTTCCGATAGCTATGCAGGTTAAAGTTAAGGCTCAGTTGGCTAAAATGGTACAGCAAGGTGGGTTTACTATTGAAATTGTGAACGGCACTTGGGCGACAGTCGGATAGTCGAACGTATGAGGTCGTAAACAAGGATGTCGAAGACAAAATAATCAATCTAGGAATGGTGTTAACATGGGTCGAGGTAGGTGTTCAGTATTATTCCCTACTACAAACATCTTCCCTACCTCGACCCATGTTAAAACCATTCCTAGATTGATTATTATGTCTTTGACATCCGTGTTTACGACCTTATACGTTCGACTATCCGACTGTCGCCCAAGTGCCGTTCGCAATTTCAATAGTAAACCAGCAAGGTGTTATTTGTCCAGTTAGACAACCAACTGAATGGGTGTTATAGTAGCAGCTCACAAAAAAGGCTCAGATGAAATCAGAATATGCATTGACCCAAGAGATTTGAATAAAGCATTGAAGAGATTGCATCATACAGTGTGTACAGTCGAAGACGTCGCAGCTGTAATACCATATGCCACTGTTTTTTCTGTCTTGGATACAAAAAGTTCATTTTGGCAAGTGATGCTTGATCATAAATCCTCATTACTAACCACTTTTCATACCTCATTTGGCAGATACAGATTCCTAAGGATGCCATTTGGAATAAATTCTGCAAGTGAAGTCTTCCAGTGTGCAATGGAGCAATTATTTTCAGGTTATCCTTGTGCCGTAATAGTAGATGATTTATTGGTTGGAGGCAGTGGAGAAACAGAACATGACAGACACCTGAAGATAGTTCTAGACAGAGCATGTGAAGCAAACCTGAAGCTCAATCTTCTGAAGTACAAATTCAGACTACCAGAAGTTACAAGATTATTTGTTTACCAGTACTGGCTTGAGACCAGACCTGACCAAGCAAGCAGCTATTCTTGATATGTCAGCACCAGACAATATTCAAGCTCTACAGCATTTCCTAGGCATGGTCAACTATTTAGGCAAGTTTATACCAGACTTCAGTGAGTTGACAGCACCCTTAAGAGAGCTGACATGCAAAAATGTTACATGGTCATGGTTAGAACAGCACCAGAAGGTATTTGAAGACCTTAGGCAGAAAATAGCTGCCTCACCTACATTAAGATACTATGATACGAATAAACCAGTCACTCTTTCCTGTGATGGTTCAAAATCTGGTCCTGGCACAGTTGTTCATCAAGAGGGCAGACCAGTAGCTTATGCATCTAGAACACTTGCCCAAACTGAAATGCAGTATGTGCAAATTGAGAAAGAACTTTTGGCAATAGTATTTGCATTTTCCAAGTTTCAAGATTATATCTATGGTCGAGCTATTCAGATTGAAACTGACCACCAACCTCTAGTTGCTATACTAAAGGAGTCTATGCAGTCAGCTTCAGCAAGATTACAAAGAATGATGCTCAAATTGCAAAAGTACAACTTCAAAATGGTCTATACGAAAGGCAAGCTATTTGATCTGGCTGATCCAGATCACCCAGAAATGTGACAGAACAGCTTGATGCAGAGAATTTGACTTTGATATGATGGCAATGCATAATTTCTCTACCACTAGACTTGATGAGCTATGAGAGATCATACAAAGACCTATTCAATTTTACAAAAGCTCAGTTACTACATTAATGTTGTATGGCTGTCAAAGCAATCTAGTGTACCACCTGAAGTGCAAACCTATTTTCCTTACAGAGATATTTTGATGGAAGATGGCATTATTTTCAAAGGTCCTAAAATTGTTGTTCGTGCTTCCTTCCAACAACAATATATCCAGATTTTGCATCATGGCCACCCAGGTTCCACATCCAATACAACAAGATCAAGAGAACTAGTATTTTGGCCTTCATTACTGAAAGACATTGATGAAGTACTTTCTTCTTGTTCAGTATGCAATAGTACTAAATCACATTTGCAAAGAGAACCACTTCAGCTAAGTCAAGTTCCTGAACTACCTTGGTCTACAGTAGCCACTGATGTCTTCAAGTGGGACAATCAACACTACTTAGTATTGGTAAACTCTTATTTGAATTGGTTTGAGATTGACTTACTACCTAATTTAACATCCACTACTGTTATTACTAAGTTGAAATGTCATTTCTCAGTCCTTGGTAGTCCAGACAAAGTTATTTCTGACAATGGCAATTTACTAGTCGGTTATTTCAGAAATTTGCAAGAGAATGGGACTTTGTACATGTTACTAGCAGTCCTGAATATCCACAGTCAAAAGGGCTAGCTGAACGTGCAGTGCAGAATGCAAAGCAATTACTTGAAAGGTCAATGCGTGACAGTACTGATTTTTTTTTAATTTACTTAATCCCAGAAACATACCCCGTGACGATACACTTGGCTCACCTGCTCAAAGATTTCTATCCAGGCAAACCAGAATGACGGTACCCATTCGTTTCAGTTTATTGATGCCTATAGCTAAGAACAACAGAACCATCAGGTCTCAATTATTTAGGAAACATTCTGTCCAGGAGTCCAGTTATGATAAATTGAATAGATTTCTTCATCCATCGAGGGAAGGAGAGACATTGAGGATACAAATGGCGAAAGGTTTCGACTGGATTGGCCAAGTTACAGGTACATGTACCAAGCTGAGATCCTACCCTGTAGAATCTGAGGGTGTGAAGTACAGAAAAAATTGCAGACATCATCTTCCTGTACCAGAATCTTCATTTAAGCATTGTTCCTGTGATAAAGACCCTAGATCTCAGAGCGAACCAGACATTGTTCCCATCCCAGAGTGTGTTTCAACCTCTACTTCTATTCCTGAGGATATTCCAAATACTCCCAAGGTTGAACATTCTGTAAAAAAAGCTCCAGTTGCTGAACCTAATTCCCAATTTTATGTCACACGATATGGTTGAATTTCCAGCAACATGGACATAACTGTATATATGTACTTAGTCTTGTATAATTGCGTGACAAAGAACTACTTGTATTATCTACATGCCAAATCATAATGTTGCATGATCTGTTTCTCAAAGAGGGAGGATGTAGATCAGAGTGTATGCGCTGTATCTGTAAGAAGCATATCAAGGACTGAATGTGCACATATAAATACCAGGCTCATGTTATTCCCAGTCCCATTTTGAGAGGGCAGGCAGAGAGTGAGCATGTTTGATGATGAGTATGATTGCAGTAGTTAGTTTGTATATAACTTACTTAAGTTAAAGTCAGTAAACGTCTATCATGATGTGTTTGTATATAATAAAGCTGCTTGAACAGAACCCACAAAGACTCTTCTATTGTGTCCAAAGTAGGAGAGTGACAGAGCATATTGCCGTTTTATCATTGCCAGGGTTAATGTTAATTGTTTATTTAGATATGTTACCAATGTTAACTAGGGTTAACCCTATAATACATGCATTTTGTAGGGAGGTACTAAAGACATAAAGTATACACCATTAAATAAGATGAAAAATGCAATTATTGATATGACTGACTATTTTGAAATTTTAAATCTAGAGTTTGCACTATGTGAAATCCTTCTTAGCTTGCATTGGTCAGATTACCAATGGTTGAAGGCAAAATTATTTAATAATTGGCTTTGATGACTATTTATTATCAAAAATATTAAATTAAAACATTAGGAAAACAATGCCTATGATTTAAAAATGTTTTCAAGGGATGTCGTTCATCTTAATTGTTATGGATCTAAGGTTCTGCCAGGCTTATTTAGGAACTGTGTTGAAAATTTTTTAGGATTTCACATGAGTGGATTCATTTCTACAACGGAAACAGGTAATTTAATAGATCTTTATTAAAATGTTTCTATTGTAATACCCAAAGCTTGAGAAACAAAGAAAATGAGTTAAAATTTATTGGACTTTCTGAAGGATATGACTTTATCACTGTTACTGACATATGGAATTAATCTGACTTACAAATACCAACATATAACAAACTTGAATGCTTATGAATAAGCAAGAGAGGTGAAAGCATAACTTTATGGATTAGAAATTCAGTTTCTTGTAAACTAGTAAAGACTGTTGCTATATTGGAGTGTATAATAGTCCAAACATATGGAATACTCTTTCATGATCCTATAACATTGCTACTTTATTGTTCACCTACAGCGGATTTGGATACTATGATTATTTGTTTATATTAAATATGAATTTAGATTATAAAAATCTGGTACAATTATAGGTGATATTATCCTGCCATTGATTGGCAAGTAAATGTAGGAGGAAATAATTGTGAAAGAGAATTTATTGAGATTTTTGAGTATCATAATATTACACAATTCATTTTGGACCCAATTCATGGTAGTCATATCCCAGATTTGTTACGTACAGATAATCCAATTTTAATTGAAAATATTCAGATTTCACATTGTTTAGGATTAGCTGATCATTTGTCTTTCTCATTTGAAATAGTTGCCAATGGTAAACCAGGAGTATAGATGCATTTTTATAATTGTAGTCTAATTGTTTATTATCAGTTAAAGAATAAATAATTTGCTATCCTTGCATTGGGTAGAGATTGTTGAGTCAGTTAGTGGGGACCATAATAACATAGAATCTATATGACATAACCATGTAACTGGAACAACTTGCTATAAAACAGTAAACTCTAAAACTAAATTCCCAATATGGTAAAATTATAAATGAACAGATATATAATATGAAAAGTAAGGCTTCTTGTGCCTACAAAGTTTTCAAATAAGTTTAATAAAAAGAAGTTAAGGTTGTGAACTAAGGAACTAAATAAGAAATAAAATATAAAATATGAGCAAATTGTTAGCAAATGATTACACAAACACCAGAAAGTTTTATACATACATCAATTCCTTCAAGAATGAAACAGATCATATTCTATATTAATATGTGGGTCAATGATTAGTGATCATGAATTGATAGCTAATAAATGTAATGAATGTTTTATTGGTTTTGGCAGTGAATTTACTGATTGTTATTCTCAATCAGTGAAAGAAAGAATTGATTGTAGGACAAAATATCCTAATATTACTAATGAGATGTTATTAACAGCCTTAAATAAAGTTAAACAGATACAGTGACTGGACCAGATTGTATTCCTGGAATTTTATTGGTTAATGTAAATGATTATTTATTGATTATATTGACTAGAACATTTAATTATATGATCTATATTGGATACATACCAAGGAATCATTAGTTACTCCAATTTTTAAATTTGTAGATATGATGACAGTAAAAATTATTATCCCATAGTTCTAATACCAATATTATGCAAATGTCTGAGAGATATATTAATGACATCATACTTAAAGAAAATAATATTGCATTACTTGATATTTTTCAGCATTTTTGAAAGGCCGTTCTACACCCACTAGATTGTCAAGCTTGTATGATTACATCTCTAGGGTTGTGGAGATAAGAATTAGCACAGGGGTAATCTATTTGAATTTAACCAAAGCTTTTGACTTAAATTCCACACTATTGACTTGACATTCTTGGCACTGGAACAGTATAAGGTTGATCAATATTTATGCAGTTGGATTAATCATTGTCTCGCTGGCAGAAATCAAAGACTAGTGATTCAAGGAAAAAAAATCAGATGCAGCACTGATGACATCAGGTGTTCTTCAGTGATCTATATAAAGGCCTTTGTTGTTTATATTATTTTTGCCTTTAATTCACACTATTATCATAGTTGGTTAATTATGCCAACAATTGTAAAATTATTTTTCTTCCTAACAATGAGGATGATTTTACTATACTTAGGTAAGTGGTCTAGTACAATTAGTCTCTCATTTAGTGAGAAAAAGTGTTATGTCATGCATTTTGGCAAAATTAAGGATGTCTATTACATTGTCTACATTTGATTTATTGAAAGTTAGTGAATATAAGGATCTTGGCATACTGATTGATTCTTCTTTTTGTTTTGAAAGTCACAATCTGTAATAAAGCCTTGAAACAAATGGGTTTGAGTCTCAAAAACTTTACAATGAGAGGGGTTACAATCTTTGCAAGTTTATTTAAGGTATACATTAGATCAATGTTGAGATAAACTATAGTGCTCTGTACTGTTAATAATCAACAGCTTAATTATATAGAATCTGTACAATGTACATTTGTAAAAGGAGTACCTGATATTTAGCAGGTGTGCAATAAAGATGGATGTGTGTTCAGTGTGCATTTATACCCTTTCAAATCCACTAAGTAGTGATACACTCAACTTTATTCCATGAAAAATAAAAAAAAATCACATATATAACATAAACACTTAACTGAGTCACTGTTTTTTGTCTTTCACAGTCGAAGACTTCATCAGATGTACCCCTAACCACATCACAGTCTCTTAAATAGCAACCTGTTCAATTAAATAATTAAACTACGAGCTAATTAAAAATGCTAAAATCCAGGAGTGTTGGTCACGATTTATTAGTAGAGAATATTATTTTTGTCCCAATAGACATAATTGATCTGTTTACTGGTATCTCACATGATAAAGGTATGGAACTGTTTGAGGAGGCTTTAATGAAAGAGAAGGGTTTACAAACTACTGAACATATTTATTTAAAGTTAATGGAGGTAGTTTTAAAAAATAATTATATCCACTTTGGGGGAGAATTTTTCCAACAATTACAAGGGGTGGCAATAGGTGCTGCTTGCACCGCTATATATGCAAATATTGTATTGGCTGCCTGGGAAGAAACATTTATTTTGAATTCTTTATACAGAAAATGCTGCATACTTTATAAGAGGTACCTGGATGACATCTGTATCCTTTGGACAGATACAATAGACAAGTTAAAAGAATTCATTCTCTACCTGGGTGAAACTACAGAGTTTTAAAATGCACTTTTAATTATTCTTATGATATGTTAAAATATTTGGACATAGCTATTATAAAACTGAGGATGGGCTTAGATCTAGGATATATAGGAAAGAAACTGTCTCAAATTCCTATATACATTTTACAAGTGCCCACCCATTTTCTCAGAAAAGGAGTATTATTAAGTGACAATAGTATTCTTAAGTGACAATATGTTAGAGCTAGTCGTATGACTTCAATGGACCCTGATTTTGATGATGAATGTAGGATTTTAGAAGGCCTCTTTAAAGAGCGAGGTTACCCACTTGGCCTAATCCTCAAAGTTAAATGTGAAGTGATGGAGGGGAGGAAAGATAGGTTTAGACCAATATTAGGCATGACTGTCTCAGGTGAAATTATAAATGAGAATGGTTGCACCGACCAAGAAGAATATATAGCAAAGCTTTTATTACAGGGTTTATTGGTAAAGCATACAAAATCGAGAATATTATACAGAAGGAATGAGAAAGATTTATAGGTCTGCCAGATATAGTAGACATTTCCAAACACCCAGTTATAGTTATTTATAGGAGGGCACAGCATTTGAAAGATTTACTTGAAAACCATCAGGTTAATGGAAAGGGGGTTCAGGTTAAAAGGAAAGGCATATTTAAATGTGGTCCCTGTTCACAATGCCCCTATATTTGGCATAAAGATGGAGTTTACTTAACTTGTGGGGATAAAACAATAGAAGAAAAGATTTTTTCTAATTGTAATTCTTTTGGCTTAGTATACCTTGCTCTCTGTGATCAGTGTGAAGCATTTTATGTGGGCAAAACTGAGTGTAAACTTAAGAAAAGAATTTATGAGCACTATTATGACATTCGTACTAATAATGAGAATAATGCTCTGTTTAAACACACTAAGGTATGCCCAAGAGCAAGGTTGTTTATTTTTTGTACTTGAGGAAGTGAAAAGTGATCCAAGGGGAGGACCATGGGAAAGAATTGCAGTGGCAAGTTACGCTGCAAGCTAACTTGTTCCCAGGTCTGAATGATAATATGTCTATATTTCACTTCTTAAAATTAGAGCAGCTAAATTATAATATGAACTGGTTTTCAAGTTTCTAATGGGTTTTAAAAGTTCTTTTAAAATGGTCTTTGAATTAGTTTATGAAGCTCTCTGTTTACACATGTATGTTGTATTATATATATTTATATTTTCACATGGTTTTCTACCCATTATTTATTTTACTAAAGCTTTTAAAGTTGCCACTTGTGCTAATGGTATTTGGCCAGTAGATGGAGCTTTTGTATTTCACTGAATTATGCTTTTTATATAGTTATTTTTTTATTTTAATATAGTATATTTTGGTGTTTAATGTATTTCTTTATTGAATATGTTTTATGTTTTATGTTTCATGGTGGACAGTGGTCTCACCTTCGATAACCAAATCGCCACAACAGTCAGGAAATCCTTCTATGTGGCACACCTCATCACTAAGGGCTTTTCATCCAGAAAAAAGGAGGCCATTGTTCCACTGTACTCATCCCTCATTAGACCCATTAAGAGTACAATGCCCCATTTGGTATATACCTCACAAGACATCTACAACAGCTGGAAAGGCTGCAGAAGTACCTCACTAAAAGAATCACAGGCCTAAAGCAGATGCCCTATGCTGACCGTCTAAAAAAACTCCAGCTATACTCTGTGGCATATTGTCTACTCAGAGGTGATCTCTGCTTAACATACAAAGCCATGTCAAACCCTGAGTTGTTGGACATGCTCCACTTAAAGAAATGCCAATCCCTCAGAGCCACACGCTCCAGGGATCTAAACCTTGTCATTACAATGAACAAAGCATGCTGAAGGGATAGGTTCCTGACCCAGAGACTCCCCATACTCTGGAATAGACTGCCCATACATGTCAAGCAGAGCTCCTCCTTGGCCCCCTTCATAAGGAACCTTGACGATTAGATAGGAGATAGGAAATTCACCCCGGGGATCATGTCAGTCTCCCTGCTAGACAGGGTTCCAGGGAAGTAAATATTGTGGGAAGAAATATCCAGGGAATTGTTATGGCTAGGCTTGTATAGGCCTTAGGGCCGATAGCCTAGTACCAACCTATGAACCTGTGAACCTATGAAGGCTATTGTTAAGTAGACTGTTGCTTTACATGCTATTAGGGGTATTTGTAGGCATTTGAAATGGTGTGGTAGATTTTAGCATTTTTAATTAGTTCTAATTTAATTATTTAATTGAACAGGTTGCTATTTAAAAGACTGTGATGTGGTTAGGGGTACATCTGATGAAGTCTTTGATTGTGAAAGACAAAAATATGGTGACTCATTTAAGGATTTTATGTTATGTATGTGATTTTTTTATTTTTCATGGAATAAAGTTGAGTGTATCACTAGCTAGTGGAGTTGAAGTGGTTTCTCCTTCCTAGTGCCTGTTTTCATTGTTTTTTGAGTTCGTGACTTGAAGGCACTGGTTCTTCTGTTCATTTGGGTTATGTTTTTATACCCTCCATTATAGGTATATCAGGGGGTCAACTTATATTTGTCTGTAAGGTGGTTAATGACATTTTTCTTCAATCTTTATTGTGTTTGGAAGTATATTATAATCAAAAGACATATAAACATCATAATTTAAAGTTCTGTCCAGAGTTAGATAATAAAAATAATAATAAGTGTTATTTAACATGCAGGGTGGCACAATGGAATGAATTGCCTGACTATATCATAGGTGTGAATACTGTTGTAAAGTCTGAGAAGTCTTTGAATGATTTGGCTGGGGCTATAGTGTTTGATACAACAATTACTGAGATAGTGTTCATTGAAAGCTGTAATCTTTTTGGAACTTATAAAACTGTGGAGTGTGAGAGGGTATAATTAAGAAATATATTTGGAAAGTCATGAGGAGAAAAGGAGATGAGTGTATTTTGGGGAAGACTGAAGTAATGGGAAAGAGTTGTTGAGCTCAGGGGAGTGTAAGGGAAAGATGGATATGACTTAATTAACTGTAGGTGAGACATATACAGTAAGATTTTGATGAAGTCAACAAGATGTTCACAATTATTTTCAGAAAAGTTGTATATTGGGAGTACTACAAACATGGCTAAAAATTGAATTCCAGGCTGCTAGGCCAGTTTTATTTAGGGTATCCTGATAAGCATTTGTCTAAGTATATTGCAAATTATTATTATGTCAGGTTTACATATTAATCCATGGGCACAGTTTATTTGACAGAAAAAAAACAGGCTCAGTATATTTCCTTAGTGAGGGTGTTACTGTTTCAGTTAAAGCCTTCTGAAATCTGATAAAAACACTGCACATACCCAAACATGCAAACATATCCATGTCCTAGGTAACCCAAACATCAACTTCCTTGGCCAAAACAAACACTTTCTTGGCAGATTCCTCTCTGACCACAACCTATACCAACTATTCAAAGTGCCCACTCAGCCTAACCATATGTCAAACACATGTACACTTCTGGATGTGTTAATAACCAACTAATCTTCCTTCATCACCATCATCATGGTTTTCTGTTCTAAGATTTGGTGACTGCTGGACCATCACCTTGAAATACACCCTAAGGGAAAGAATGAAAAGCCCACCAATACTCTACCAAGTCCATATGAACCCTCTTTTCCATCTCAAATACAAGCAATGCAGCCGTCTTAGTCACCAAAGCCAGTCTAGGCATGCGGCTTTAATTTTTCTCTAAAGTACTCCATTTATGCAGGACTTCCTACCTGCTATGGCTCAACTTGCATCTCCCAGGAATACACAGTAAAATACTCAGAGAGACATACCCTGGCAAATGTGGAAACAAACCCACTCTCCCCAACATCACACAATTTTGATCCATGAAATAAGGCCAAAATATTCCTGGAGGCAAAGCTATCTACCTCCATAACAGGAAATAATCTACCTTCTGCAGTCCTAGAATGTCTTGGAAATTATTTATATTAAATTCAGCCACCCTCACATGTCCTTCCCCCTCTAGATCTAACACAGAACCCACAGATCCTTACATATCCTTGTTCTGCCTCAAGCAGATCTGTATTTAAAAAGTTAGTTACCTTCTTCAGACCCTCCCCATCACAGACTTACCAGGCTCTGATTGTCTACTCCCCTGGTTCCTAAAGAAACAGACACATGTATTACCAAATATGGCCACTGGGTCTTCAACTTGTTTCTGTCTCTCTCTCTCTCTCAACAAATCTTTCACACATATGGAAAAAGTCTCTATCAACTCGTCCAAAAATAACCAACCCCTCACGTATTGCAGATTTCCAGCTTATTTCACTTCTCCCACACCTCAGCAAATTCCTAGAAAAGGTAGTGTGCTTCCAAGTCACTGCCTTCCTATATCAATACAACATCCTTTCCTCACATCAGTATGGACTCATGAAGAATGAAAGAACTTAAACAGCCCTGCACATACTTACTGATTCAATACTCACTAGAATAAATCAAGGCCTCCCTACAGTTGTACTCTCCGTAGACTTTACCAAACCCTTTGACTCAGTTAATCACACACTTTTACAAAAAAATCTCTCACACATTCCAGATTTGAATCCTCTACAATGCATGGTTTCATAGCTACTTCACCAATAAGACTAGCTCTGTTAACTGTAACAACTCTATCAAGTCTCAGCAGGTGTCCCACAATTATCCATCCTTGCCCAGATTCTCTTCAGCACTTTCATTAACTCACTTCCCCAGATATGAACACCTCTAATACCATCTTCTATGCTGATGTTATTATCTTTTTCACTCTGTTATCAGCCAAAAAACATTTTCCACAACTTTCACAACACCCTTAATAAATTAGAACCATGGTTGCCCAGTAAACAACTCACAATGAATCCTAAAAAAAATAAACTCATATTCTTTGGATCCTTACAAAATCTACCCTTACTTCTCCCCCTCCATCCCCTTTCTTACATCTCAGTATATTGCTTCCTATAAGTACCTCAGGATAACATTTGATCTGTGTCTAAACATATAAATCCATGTTGACAACATAAAAACAAAATCAATTACACTGTATTTGCTTGTTTTCAAATCTCACACTCACCCTGAAGGCAAAGTAGACAACATACTGGTAGGAGGTAATGGTGAAGCAGAGCATGACAGAAAACTCAGAAAAGTTCTGGAAAGGTCACTTCAAGTCAATCTTAAGCTGAATCCACAGAAATGCAAATTCAGGCTACAAGAAGTCACTTATGTTGGTCATTTATTTACAAGTTCAGGCTTACAGCCAGACTCTTCTAAGCAAACAGCCATTCTCCTGATGCCAGCTCCAGACAATGTTCCAGCTCTGCAATGTTTTCTTGGCATGGTCAACTACCTAGGCAAGTTTATTTCAGACCCGAGTCAAATATCAGCACCAGTCAGAGAGTTGACACAAAGATGTATCTTGGTCATGGTTAGAGCAACATCAGAGAGCATTTGATGCCCTGAAATAGAGAACTGCCAGTTCACCTACTCTCAGACAGTATGACATCCACAAGCCAGTTACTCTTTCATGTTGTTGTTGTTTTTCTTTCAGCTTTTCCCAGTTCGGGGTCACCACAGAGGAACTCCAGTCCGCTAATGATTGGCAGTCGATTTTTATGGTGCCGAGGTGCCAGCCTGACGCCCAACCTTCAACTAAGGCACACCCATTTATGCATGTCTTTTGAACACCACTCGACCACGGTGAGGACATGCAAACTCCACACAGAAGGCGCTCAAGCCAAGAATCGAACGGGAGAACCTCTTGCTGTGAGGCGACAACACTACCGCTGCACCACCGCGGCTATGTGATGCTTCAAAATTTGGTCTTGGTTTAGTCATTCTACAAGAGGGTAAACCTGTTGCTTATGCATCCAGAACCCTTACCCAAGCTAAAATGCAATATGCACATATAGAGAAAGAGATTTTGGCAGTTGTGTTTGCATGTTCCAAGTTCTATGGTTATGTTTATGGTAGACCTGTCCAGATCAAAACAGACCACCAACCTCTCTATTTTGAAAAAGCCACCTCCAGCCAGATTGTGACACATGATGCTGAGATTGCAAAAGTATTATTTCAATTTTGTCTACAAGAAAAGAAAACTTCTTTATCTTGCTGATACATTGTCCAGATCACCCAGAAACACCACTGAACAGCATGAGAATGAGCAATTTGATTTTGAAGTCATGGAGGTGAGAAATCTTTCTTCCACACATCTTGAAGAGATCAAAGATCATACAGCTGCAGATCTAGTTTTACAGAAGCTCAATCACTTTATTAAAGAAGAATGGCCATCAAAGCAATCTAGTTTACCTCCAGAAGTGCAACCATATTTTCCATACAGAGATGAGATTTTGTCAGACAATGGTATCATTATGAAGGGTTCTAAGGTCATTGATCCAAAGTCTTTGCAACAAAAGTATGTCACTATCTTACATCGAGGTCACCTGAGAGCAGACTCTACCAAAAGAAGGCCAAGAGGATTAGGATTTTGGCCTTTCATTTTGTTCTGTGTGTAATAGGACAAAGCTACATCAACAGAAAGAACAACCTCAGCTGAACCAGATTCTGGAACTACCTTGTTCGACAGTAGCCACTGACATTTTCTTGTGGGATGGTCAACATTACTTGGTGTTAGTAGACTCTTATTCCAATTGGTTCGAGATTGACATACTTCCCAATCTGGCATCCAATGCTGTCATTACTAAGATGAAGCTTCATTTTGAAGTCCATGGTACTCCACACAAAGTTATTTCTGAGAATGGCATGCAGTTTACAAGCCAACAATTCAAAAGATTTGCCGAAGAGTGGGACTTTGCTCATGTTATGAGTAACCCAGAGTATCCACAGTCAAATGGTTTGGCAGAGCGTGCAGTTCAAAGTGCAAAACAGTTACTAGAGAAGTTGAAACAAGACAATAGTGATGTTTTCCTGAATTTCTTAAATCTTAGAAACATTCCTGATGATAAACATCTTGGTTCACCTGCTCAGAGACTTCTGTTGAGGCAAATCAGAGCCACATTACCAATCAGCAGTCAATTGTTGGTTCCTTGTGTTAAGAAAAACAGGTCAGTGAAAACCAGTCTGTTGAAGAAGCAACACATGGGTGGGACAACAGGAATAAAGAAGGAGTGGCCTTTCTAGACTTCTGTCTGGCAAATGGCTTAATAGTAGCCAACACGTGGTTCATAAAGAGAAACAGTCGTAAGATCACATATAGGATTGGCCAACATGAAACTCAGGTAGACTTCCTCCAAGTAAGGAAAGGGCATTGGGGTAGGATCAGTGATTGTAAAGTCATTCCCAGTGAAACAGTCAGCCTGCAGCATAAACCACTGGTTGCCACAATAACCTGCAAGCAATGGTCAGAGAAGGCTCTAAGGTCAACAGAGATCAGGCTGAAGATTTGGAAGTTGGCTGGAGAGAAGGTACAACAGTTCAAGGAAATTCTCCGGGCTGTAGCACCCCAAGAAAAAAGGAATGGGTGGAGCTGAAGAAGAATGGCAGCTCCTCAAAACATACAGATATGTGGCCCAAGACAGGTATAGAAATGTGGTACATAAGGAAAGCTGATGGTGGAATGCAGCAGTCTGGGGAGTCTTCAAAATAAACGAGGCATGCAGGGAATATTGGGAAATAGAAAAGATGAACCAGGCTAGGAAGGAATATTGATTGACTAACGAAAAAGCTAAGAAAGGAGTTGCAATAGGAAAGAATACAGCATCAGAGGCACTCTACCAGCTTCTTGAAAGTGACTCCATAGATGGCACAAAGAGACTATAACAGGTTGCAAGGCAAAGACAGAAAGATAAAGGATATAGTCAGACACCCTTCATAAGGGATGCCAGAAACAACCTGCTCACCAGTCCACAGGACACCAAAGGCAGATGGAAGGAATACTTCTAGCAGCTTCTAAATGCAGAAAACTTCACAGAAGCTGTATTGCCCCAGACACAGCCTACAATGAGAGAAGAAGTGCTCACCCTAGAATAAGTTAGAATAGCACTAAGGAAAATGAAGTCAGGGAAAACAACAGACTCAGATGAGGTCACAGCAGATATGATAAATATGCTGGGTGAGATAGAAAAGAAATGGCTCCTGAGGGTACTCATAGCAGTGTAGAAAGAAAGGCATATCCCAGATGACTGGAGAATAAGCTTACTTATGCCAGTGCACAAGAACAAAGAGAACATCCACAGCTGTGGGCAGGACAGAGGTATCAAATTCCTGTCACATTGCATGAAAGTTCTGGAGAAGGTGATTGATAAACTGATACACAGAGTACTAGAAAGTAAGATGGTAATGAGCAGTTCGGATTCAGATCAGGATGCAGCACAACTAACCTGATGTTTGCAGTGAGACAGATAGTTGAGAAGAAGCTACAGATGAGGAAAGAATCCAACTGGGCATTCCTAGACTTGGAGAAAACATATGACAAGGTTCCGAGAAAGCTGATTTGGGCAGTACAGTGATGGTTCAACGTCCCAGAAACATTGGTAGAGCTAGTGCAAGCTATGTACAAAGACCCAATGACTCAAGTATGAACAGTGTTCAGTCTTCCAGAGGGGTTCCCAGTGGGAGTAGGTGTACATCAGGGTTCAGCTGTGAACCCACTGCTCTTCATACTGGTGATGGACTGCATTAACAAACAGGTTGGAGGGGACAACAAAGTTGCTATATGCAGATGATGTAGCATTGCAGGCAGACTCTGAGCAAGAACTTCAGCAAATGATAGGAGAATGGAATGCAAACCTGAAGGCACATAGGATGAAACTAGCTACAGATAAGACAGTAGTAATGGCAGCAAATTGGGGAAATCAGAAGAAGCTGAGAATAGAGATAGAAGGGAAGATAATGGAACAGGTAAACAGCTTCAAGAATTTGGGAGGGGAGGTTGAGGAGAAGGGAAGTCTGAATGAAGAGGTCAAAGCTAGAATCAGAGGGGCTGCAGCCAACTGGCATAGAGTGTCAGGTGCAGTGTATGACAGAAGAATGGCAAAGAAACTGAAAAGTAAGGTGTACAAAATAGTGGTCTGACAATAACTACTGTATGGTACAGAAACCTGGGCAGTAAAAGCAGAGCAGATGAAGCTGGAGGTGATGGAGATGAAGTGCCTGAGACAGGTGGTAGAATACACACTGTGAGACAGATGAAGAAATGATGACATAAGAGCAGAAGCCAGAGTAGCTCCAATCGCAGAAAAGATCAAAGCAAACAGATTACAGTGGCTTGGGCACATGTGCAGAAAAACAGAAGACAATCTGGTGAAGAAGATTTGGGACAGACAGGAAGAAGGTAAGAGGAAATAAGGACATCCATTAAAGGGGTGGATCAATTGTATGAGAGAAGGTCTGCAACAGCCAGGCATGAGTGTTGAAGAAGGCAGGAGTGTAGCACTGAATCGAGAGAGATGGTGACAGTTAACATGGCACCCCGACCCCATGTAGAAAATGGGAAAAGATGATGATGATAATGATTCACAGCATACCTGATTACAACCAATTCAGACGCAAACTAATAACTCTGTTACAAGAGAGAGATTGGCGTGCAAATGTTTCAGTCATCCCCTGTAAAATAACTGCACCCCACTCTACTTTCATCTTCTCCCTCTCCCTCTGAGCCATTAGCTGCCAGCAGATATTAATGCCCACTCAAAC
Source organism: Protopterus annectens (assembly GCF_019279795.1). Lineage (NCBI taxonomy): Eukaryota > Metazoa > Chordata > Ceratodontiformes > Protopteridae > Protopterus > Protopterus annectens. The sequence goes on from NC_056746.1 coordinate 810,688,957, forward strand.
TGGTCCACTCTTGTCATCAATACTTCTACTCCTGCACACCACCTCTACCTTTACCATGTAGATCTCTCTCTCTCTCTCTCAGTTTTATTTAATGTTAATGTCTCCTTCAGTTTGTAATTCTTTACACTGATACACCTGTTTCATGTATCTGCAGTTATAACACATGCAGGACTGTACATTTATATGTAATCATCTGTTCCTTGTATAAATTGCTACATGTTTATTGGTTTAGATTCCCTATTTGCAAATGTATTTCTTAGCTACTTTTACTGTATGTTTTCTTGTATGCAAACATGCCCAGGCTGTGGAAGAAATGGGTCCCCTGTGGTCAGCCACTGCCCTGATAAACATACATATTTACATACATAAATGTTTGCTTGGGCCAGCCTCTCACTATAGTATATTTTGATAGCTGCATTACTATGTCAATATTATTGTCAGTGTAATCTCTGAAATTCTTTTGCTTTTTCTTCTTTCATTGTTAACTGAAGTGTTATCCAAAAAATCTGTAGCTCTTCTATCAGTTTTCATGCACCTATGGTAAATGTGCTCTGATCAACATATCTGCTACAGATAGTTACTTGCCTGGTCTGCACACCAGTTTCATATCATAATTTAGATTAAGTAACACTTCTTTTGGATTCTAGGAGCTCTCATAAACAAAGACTTTCTACATATGGTTTGCCAGGGTTTGCAGTCTGTTTTCAGCCAATCTTCCTTACTATACATATATTTATAAAATTTCTCATCTCCATACACTATTGCTAATAGTTTATGTTCTGTCTGCACATATGTATTTTATGCATCTGTAAATGGTTTTGACTTATAGGCATCTGGGCTGTTCTGACACAGGATCACAGCTTTTATACCATTCTGACTGGCCTTTGCTTGCAACAAAACTGACTTTTCACATCGGTGTTGGTGAGTAGTTTAGTCGGTAAGTTCTGTTTGCAGAGGTACAGGTCAAAGCTGTATGCTTCGGTCATTAAATAGGTACCCATACATATAAAATTGTACCAGAGTAAAACTTTAATAACAACAATAGCTGCCTTAATACTGGATACTCATCCTGTAATCTAGAACCATGCAGAGAATATATAATTGGATCATTTCCCCTGTGATCTTTTAAATCAGGTATGCATTTGTTGAAGCCACATGTAGAAGCCAAAGAAACTCAGCAAGTATTTTGATTTTCTTGCTTGATGCAAAGTGCCACATGTGACTCTTTTCACCATTTTTGTTAACTAATTATTGAAATTATCCTTGCTTACAGCATTAAACTTATACTTTTGAAAAGTGATTTTGTGTTTTGCATTTTGCTTATGCACAATGATTGTACTTTTCATATCTCATATAGATAAAACAATTGAACCAATAATTTCTTGAATTTCTTAATCTTAGATGAATATCCATAGTTAAACTGCCAGCATTTGTCAGCTGCATGGTAACTTGTCTGTAACTGGAAGCTTTGGATACAGAAATACTTTGAGCTCTATCTCATTGTAAGTGGATTTGCAGAGAAAAAAAATATCCAGAGTCAGCATTCTTCTATATCACAGGTATGAAAACTTTAAAGCTAACTGGCACTTTTAGTCTAACAGGATGAAACGACAAGTCATCAGTAGTGAGTAAAGGATTCCAAGCATACTGTGAGTCAAAGAAACATCTTTCAGATATAAAGCATGTATTTTTGACAATAATTGAAATAACACAGGTAGCAACACATTCTTGTGTAGCTGAGCTCAAAAATAGAGTTACACACTGCGAGTCTGGAGACTAGTTTAATTGCAAGAGATAAAATGTTGTGAAGCATAAAATGATCAGATGCAGACTGTTAAGATAATCTGATGTAACATTAGACAAAAGAATTGATATATGAAGGGTGAGTAAACTTTGAAATCTGCAGTTAAAAATGGTTAACTGAGGAGTAGTATAGCAAAATAAATGCATTGCCTGATGATAAGAGCAAAATGAAGTTGAAAATATAGAAAGAAAGGCAAACATAGAGAAACTGCATGGAAGACCAAGATGGTAACTGAAAGAAGCCATGCAATTAGGGAAAAAGCTGCATGATCCATATGTGTTTACATGTATGAGAAGAGGCAGTGTAAAACTTATATTGAAATCTGCAGGTTTATTTATTTATTTTATTTTATTTTATTTTATTTATTTATTTATTTTATTTTATTTTATTTTACTTTTGTTGACCGGGCTAGTCCAACTGGATACATGTCCATTTTCAGTGGAGGCCCGGGGAGAAAAGCTCCAGGATCATGGTAAGTTAAACCAATACAATGAATAAGTTACAACAAATAAATCAAGTAAATACAAATACAATGTTGTTGTTAGGACAAGTAAATACAGGTAAATACACTGACGCTTACAGGCCCAAATAAAGGAAACAAGAATGAAAATTATGTTTTGAAGAGGTACAGAATTAAACAGCTAGACAAACAGGCAAAATAGTGGCCTCTTGGGTTTATGGGTTAGGTGGAGGCTGAGAGAAGCCTTGGACAGGCAGGGATGATAGCACTTAGTCTGGATTGGAGCAGGGGCATAACCATTGAGATTTCAGGTGTGCTCTGAGGTGTTTTTGAAACTGGTACTGAGATGACGTGAGTCTTAGGTTGTTTGGAAGGGCATTCCAGGATTTGCCAATAGAATTGGCATATAGTGCTTCACCACCAGAATTGTTGGCTTTAATGGTCAGTACTTGTAGGCTATTGGAAGACCTAAGGGACTTAAGGTTGGAGTACGGGGTGAGTATTTTGTTCAATGCGGGGGTTTTGTCTGGATGATTGATAATTTTAAATGCCTCAGTTAGCTGGTTGAGTTTGAGAATATTAGGCAGTTCTAGCCATTCCAGTGACCTTAGATTTAGGCAGTGATGGGTGCGATAGGGCATTCCAGTTATGAATCTGGCTATGTGATTGTATGTCGTAGAAAGTTTGTTGAGCTCTCTCTTATTGAGGAAGGAGAATATCGGGGAGGCATAAAGGAGTGTGGAGAGGAGGTGGGTTCGGGCAATAGTAAGTTTGGTGTGCGGTGTTAAGAAAGCCTTCATTCTATACATTGACCCAAGTTTTTTATTGACCGATTTAATGGTTAGATTTACATGCATATCAAATTTAAGATTATGGTCTATGGTCACCCCTAGTAGTTTGGTGTGGTGCAGGGGTAGATGATGGTGCCATTATTGGAGGACACATGGAAGGTTGGGTTATTGGTGTTGAGGGGTTCTATAGCTTGAGCAGTAGCTGGGGTGGGGAAAAATAGAAGTAATTTGGTTTTGGTTGGGTTGAGTAAGAGTTTAAGTTCCGAGAACCATTTTTCGACAGTGGAAAAGCAGTTTTGGGTGGTGGCATGGAGTTTGGCGAGATACATCAGAGCAGATCAGGGTGGAGTCATCTGCATATTGAATACAAGTGGCCTTGGGAATCTTGGAGTGTAAACCATTTATGAAGATGGAAAAAAGAAGGGGACCGAGAATAGATCCTTGGGGGACACCAATATTGGTGGGGAGGAGGTCTGATAGGCTGTTTTGCCACTGAACCGCCTGTTTTCTGCAAGAGAGGTAGGCATTGAACCAACTTATGGTTGGTTTGCTAAGATGAAAGGTTTCCAGTGACTGAAGTAATAGTTGGTGGTTGACCATATCGAAGGCTTTCGATAGGTCTAGAAAGAGCGCAGAGGATATTAATTTATTATTGCGGTTGTGGTTGACTGAGTCAACAAAGGAGAGGAGAGCAGTGGTTGTGCTGTGATGAGGGCGAAAGCCATGTTGGGTGTTCGATAGGAGGTTATTTTGTGTGAGGTGGTTCATGAGTTGTTTGTGGACACAGCGTTCCATAATTTTGGCTAGGGGAGACAGTATGGCTATGGGTCTATAGTTCGAAGTGTCAGTGGAGGACCCTCCTTTATGGAGGGGGATGATAAAGGAGATTTTCCAAATAGAGGGAATAGATGCTTCAGAAATGGTCCGATTAATTAAGATTGAGACAGGGTAGGCTATGACGTCAGATGCTATTTGTAAGTATTTGGCTGGGAGCAAATCTGCTGCTAGGGTGGTTGGTTTAAGTTTTTTCAAAAGGGTACGAATGTAGGAGGTGGAGATGGGTTGTAGGTTGAAGGCAGTTTGGGTTTTATCTATGGTTGGGGTTGCCACTGAGGGAGTCGTGGCAAGCTTACTGGCTAGGGACTGGATGGTCTCAGTAAAAAAAGAATTAAAGGAGTTGGCTGTTTCCGTTGGATCTTTATCCATGAGTTTTTCAGGGGTGGGGGTAGTAGTTTTACCTGGATGTGGGAGGTGGTTAAAACCAGCCCAGAATTTTTTGGGATTATACTGATGTTTGTTTTGGAGGTGACAGAAATATTGTTTTTTATCAGACTTAACGGCTGCTTTGGTTGAATTTCTAAGCTGGAGGAACTTGATGCGATCTAAGGGGGTTTTTGTGGTTCTCCATTTATTCCAGGCCTGGTCTCTGATTCTAATTTTTGATTTGGTATCTTGTGTTAGCCAAGGTGCTGTACGTTCCTTAGTTCTAGTAAATCGTTTAGGAGCATGAGAGTCGAGTATCTTGAGGAAAGTGTCATTGAAGTATGATACACTTTCCTCTATAGGAAGGGTTTTTAGGATGTGCCAGTTACAGGCCTTGAGATCAGCTAGGAATTGGTCAGGGACAAAGTTCTTGCTGTTCCTTACTAATCTAGTTATGGGGGGATTCGTAGTTGGACATTTGTGTTTTATAATAAAGGTAGCAAGGTGGTCACTGAGGTCGTTGGGAAGGGTCCCTGTGGTATAGTTATTAGGATTCCTATTTGTAAGAATCCAATCAATGATGCTCTCTTTTTGTTGGGCATGTCCAATTCTAGTGGGAGAAAGAAAATTTTGGGAAAAACCATGCAAGTTAATGGGGAGAGGATTTGATTGAGCAGAGTAGAGAGACCAGTCAATATTAACATCTCCTAATATTATAGTTTCTTGGGGATAGTTAGTAGCGAGCCAACTAAGGGTTTGTTCAAGGTTTTCAACATTTTTGCCTGGTGGTAGGTAGGTTACTATGAGATTAATACTTTTTTGTCTGTTTAGGGATAACTTCAGGGCAATCAGTTCCAGGTTAGGAACTTTTGGGGGTTGGAGTAAATTCATTGTAATGCTCAAGGAATTCTTGAACATTACAGCTATTCCGCCTCCCTTTCTAGTTGTACGATCGGCCCTGAGGATATTATACCCAGGTGGGATAATTTCCTCATCCTTAGTACTTGGTTTGAGCCACGTTTCTGATAAACACATAATGTCGGGTCTGAATCAATCTGTAAATGTTTGTAAGCAAAGAAATATAATTTTCAAGATTTTCATTTTGCTGAAACCACAAAGCAAAATAAATGTGGAATTTTCTTGATTGTACTAAAAATTCATACAATGTTATGCTTAACATAAGCAATATTCAAGGCAACAGTTCTAAATTTAAGATAGATACTGGTGCATAATGTAATATTTTATTTGAATCTTCATATAAAATCACTAAAGTTGCCAGTTCTGAGTATAATTGTGCACGTATTTTGTTGAAATATTCATGCTGTAAACAGAAACCAGTGGTTCATGTGAATAGAAATAGAAGGAATATAAGCTTATGCTTCACATGTAGCACTCAAATAAAGGAGTCAATGGGAATTGAAAAGAATGGAAAGTCTTGCTGTGATTACTAAATGTATTGTGCAGACTGAATGGGTATCTAACATAGTTATTGTCATTAATGAAGACAAGCTAAAATAGGCATAGACAATAAAGACTTGAGCAGATGGATTAAAAGGAAACATTAGCTATTTCAAGCTGCTGAAATGATTGTCCCTCACATGGCCAATGCTAAATACTTTACTGAAAAGACATCAATGTTTTGGTAAATCAAGACAGATGAACCTAGCTTGGTACTATCTACTTTTAACACCCCTATGGACAGTTGCCTGGATTCCAAGTAAGAGTGCACCCTAAGCATATGTTTAGCAATATTATAAATGATCAGAAGCTAATAGTGCCATGCCTATACGTATCCTAAATAAACATTTAGTAATATTATACGTGACCAGAAACTAAGGGTGTCATGCCTAAATACTGATAATGAGTCTGCAACAACTGAGCCTCATTTATTAACATATGTTTGAATGAAAGGAGGCTATATATATATATATATATGTGTGTGTGTGTGTGTGTGTGATATATATATATATATATATATATATATATATATATATATATATGTGTGATGGAATCAATGTCATATGAAACAGATAATAAATTAACAGCATACAAATTGCTGCCCTTATTTTTTCCTGTGCTATCACTCACTGAAATATGTGGGCCATATCTGTTAACCAGCTGTTTCTTTATGTCACATATAATGGGAGTGTTGAGCATATCTAGTGTATTCTTGCAGCTCTTGAGATATTCTTATGAAAGTACCTGAGCTGCAACATTTTGCGTGTGTGCAACCAAAGTTTACCTTTAAGAAAAGTAAAAATTTGGTATTTTTGTGTATCAACTAATTAGAAACTTCAACAATATTAATAAAAAATGATAACCATTGACTCTTGGAATGTTAAAGGGATGGTAGATAAAAAGAAAAGAAATGTAATCATGCACCTCACATACCAAACTAAGGCTGATGTAACTTTCTTGCAAGAAACTCACTTAGATGACCAACTTTGGGTTAGGGAAAGGAAAAGAAAGTGGGTTAAAACAATAGTTGCTGCAAATTATAGTTCTTTGTCCAGGGGAGTGGCCATTATAGTATATAAATCCTTCCAAGGAGAGATTACTTCCTATGAATCAGACTCAAAGGGAAGATGGGTACTATTTACTACTGAATATCATACTTTAAACTAACCATTACTCTTTCTTAATATATATAGCCCCTGCTCAAATCAACAGCTCTTCATTTATGAAATGTTTAATATATTAGCCAAATACCCAAATCATCTGTTTATTGTAGGTGGGGACTGGAATGCTTTACTAAATTTAGATAAGGATAGATCGCATAATAAAAACAGACAGTCACAATCTACCACTACAGCACTTGAAGAATTACAAAATACATTTGAACTAATTGAGCCTTATGTTAAATTTCAATATGATAAAACAATATCAAGATTCACTTTCTTTTCAGCCACTCATAAAACTTGGTCCAGGATAGATGCTTTTCTAATTTCCCTTGCTTTCCTTTCTAATAAATTAAATTATGCTGTATCACCTAGAACTCTTTCAGATCATTCCAAAATTAGACTTTTAATAAACTTTCAAGCTCATAAACAGAATATTTCCTATTTCAATACTTGGACGTTAAATCCTAAAATTATACAAAACCAAGAAACTATACAAGAAGTTCAGAATGTGCTAGCCCAACTTCAAAATGATTTTACATCCGATCAAATTCCATATGACATACAATGGGCGGCTACCAAAGCGATCATCAGGGGTATTATTATTCAAAAATCTGCATGGCTCAAAAAAAAGTACAACAATCTTAAGAATGAACACTGCTGAACTAGAACTTCAGGAAAAATATTCTAAAGAACTTGAGGAAAAAAATATTGATTGGCAAAAACAATTACACAAACACTATTTAGAAAATATCTCCTTCTTAGAATTAAGGTCAATATATCAATATTCAGAATGGGCTCAAACACCATCAAAATTCCTAGCTATACTAATTAACATAAAAAGTGGACCTCCTAGGATCAAAGAAATAAAATATGAAGGACAGGTGAAATATAAAGATCAAGATATAGTGGACGCTTTTGAAGATATTTACAAGAAATTAGACAATATACCCTTATCATCTACAGACAGATTTGAGGATTTTATATATAATATAAACTTTCCACAAATTACAGAAGATCAAAGGAAACTCTTAAAATCACTGTTACATTTAAAAGAGATAAAAGCTGCAATAAACAAACTAAAGTTAGGTAAATCCCCTGGGCCTGATGGATACACATCAGATTTTTATAAACTATTCATAGAACCTATCTCCAAAGTGTTATTAAAAGTTTTCAACTATATAATACAATATGGTATAATAGACAAATACTTAAATAACTCCAAGACAGTGTTGATTCCTAAACCGCATTCTGACCCAACAGATCCAGCAAATTATAGACCAATATCCCTCATAACATTGATCTTAAGATATTAGCCCATGTTATAGCAAATAGACTTAAGAATATACTCCCCTTTATTATTTCCCAACAACAAATGGGCTTTATGACAAACAGGCAAACAAGTGACAACACCCTCCTTTTAGATACCATTGTAAGACTACTTAATAGGGATAAATGCCCCAGATATGCCCTTACAGTAGATGCAACTAAAGCTTTTGATAGAGTAAACTTACACTTTTTCTCTTTAATATACTGCCTTTATATGGTTTTCCTCAATAATTCATTAAAATGATCCAGGTTCTCTATCAGAACGTTTCTACCACTATACAGGTAAATAAACTTATAACTAACCCTATACTCTTATCCAATGGTACAAGACAAGATTGTCCTCTTTTGCCATACCTATTTAATCTTTATCTAGAACCCCTCCTTCTGTTTATTTCACAAAAAACCTTTCATTATATTCCCAGAATCCACAATACAAATCTTATATACTTGGCCTTTGCTGATGACTTAAATATATACTTTCAACTCCCCACTACTGACCTCCCAAAAATACTTAAAGTTATTGATGAGTTCTCGGTAGTTTCAAATTATAATTTAAATTTAAACAAGTCACACATATTTCCCCTCAATCCTATAGGGCATAAAGAATTGTACTTTGCTATGAGTGAGATCAAAATAAACTACCAGATAAAATATCTAGGAATAATATTTACTTTAGACTTCAAAGATATTATAAACAATAACCTAACTACATGGACTAGTATTCAAAACAATATGGATAGATGGAAGAAAATTAATATGTCTCTACTGTCAAAAGCTAGTGTTGTCAAGATGAATTTTCTACCAAGAATACTCTTTCAATTAAATGATACCTTTTCAAATATTCCCCAAAACTTCTTCCTTGCCATGGAAAAAGCTATATCAAGATTCTTATGGTATCCCAAATCTACCAGAATTAAATATACAAAACTTGTACTCGCCAAAGATAAGGGGGGATTGGGGTTACCTGATTTTAAGCTTTACTATAGTATAATTACTGCATACAGACTAATACAAATAAACTATGACTCATATATAAATACTTGGACACCCCAGTGGACCAAAAATCTGGTATGAACAGTTGAAATCCCTTGGCTGTAATATCAAATCCTTACCATTCTTGAATTTAAACCAGGCTAGCATATACACAAAGAATTTACACCCACTAATTAAAAACATGATTCTTACAACACAGAAACTATTTAAATCATTGCAATTAGCTGACGCTTTTGCCCTTATACAGCCATTACACCTAAATCCTAATTTACTAATAAATAATAAACCAGTAGCTCTAACAAACTACCCCCTGATAAAAGACTACACAATATGGGATATATACCAATGGAAAGACTCTAACACTGGGCAAATGAGACTTGAACTCAAATTTCCTATGAAATATAGTATTATCCTTAACCAACTTCATCATCTCATAAATGCTAAATTCTCACAAATACGCACTGACTTACAGAACATAGATTTAGTTAAATTAATACTTGAAAATCTTGCGATTAAAGGGAAAACAATTTCTAGGACTTATAAAATTGTAATGAGTGCAAAACATCGGAATTCTTTATTATTTTCAAACTATTGGCAAATGAAAAATCAATCACTGACTGAAGAAAATAAGAAACTAGCCATTGAAAATACAATCAAATTCATTCCTTTCAAGAAGCTGTTATATACACAAATTATGGTAAATAACAATCTATATTATACCTTATCTAAATTAAATTCAATCCTAACTTTTCGCCTATATGTCCCCATTGTCCGGATCAAACAGCTGATATTTTACATGTCATGTGGAACTGTACTAAGATACACAACTTATGGTGTTCCTTGAGAGTAAGATTAGAGAAGATGGGATATGAAAAATCAACCCTTACTTGGGAGACAGCTGTATTGCACATTAATATCACTCAATTCCCAAAAATATTAAAACGTCTTTATTACGATGTGTGCCCTTATTAAATTCTTTATTACAAAGAATTGGAATTGGAATGTCATGTCACCATTTACATGGGAAAATTTTAGCAATCTTGCTATCAAATATATCTCATCTCACAAATTAATTTATTCAAAAACAAAAAACAAACGCTATTACCAAAAATATTGGGGTTACTTACTAGATATAATTCTTGACAAATAAAATTTGTCTACAAATTGTCATGAAAAGCTAACCTTTAAATAAGAAATGAATGTAGTATAACCAGTCTTTCTTGCATCTTCTCCCTTTTCTTAGTATATGTGTAACTAGATATTTTCCCTAAACATAAAAATAAATGGTTAAATTTCTATTTTTACTTTATATATAGACTATCCCCATTCTAACTATGCCTTATGAGACCAAATGAACATAAGAATTCTCATACTTTACTTGACGATGTAGTGACTTCTTGTGTATATATTGTATATATATATATGTATAATTTTCTCGGAACGAGATTGAGTCTGTTTTCTTTAGATAGGTATTTGTATTGTTTATTTGTGTTTTTGAGTTATCGTATTGTTGTTATTATTTGAAAAAAAGAAAATTGAAATAAAGAGATTTTGGAAAAAAAAATAAAAATAAACATTTAAAGCAACACACTATTCAGAAAATAAACTATATTGTCAAACAGATGGAATAGTCAAGAACTGGAACTTTTCTGTGCGATAAATGTTCTTGCTATTGCTACATAAATAATACATTAAGTTAAATATCATTTCAGTTATAGGCAGAAATTAAAATTATTTACTGGCTGTGATTCTGACAACAGTGTTTATTTGTAATGTTCGGCTTTCTGTGTTATTAAAAGTAACAGTTAAGACACAGAACTAAAGAGCTTTACTCAGACATATGCTGTAAAAGAAGTTTAGGTGCACTTTTTAAAAACATTAGTGAGCTGGATGAATACCATATTTTATGTATCTTTCATTTCCAAGTTTTAGATGTATAGTAATCAAGTAGATGAGGGAGTGACCTAGTTACATAAACTAAATGTTATAAATGCACCAGGATAACTTTCCACAGAGCTAAGAAAGCACTTTGCTTAAATGATAAGGTTACTATCAAGCTAATATCAAAAATGTTTAAGCATTACAACATCAAATTGCCATCCTTGTTATGTATATTTTATTGTTAGTTTTATTTTACTCACAACATTTTGATTTGTGAGTTAAATTAAAATGCAATTATTGCTTTAGTTGTCACATAAACTATCATGTTATTTAATTGCATTTGTGTTGTTCACAGATGTAAACACTTGACAAAGTACTTATGTTGTGTGGAGTTTGATTTTATACTGAATTAATTTCCTTTTCCACTGGCATGTTGAGATGGAATTTTCTTTCTTTGGTTTCTTGAGCTGTTTCCTGACTCGGATTTACCTGCTCCAACATGCATACTCTGTTTGCCCTCAGAGAAAATTCCCTTTACTGTTTTCCTTGATTCCTGACTTCTGGTGCAAAGGCTGCTGGCAGATGGACAAGAAGATGGTAATAGAGGAGGAAGGAGCTCCATGCATCAGTAGAGATATGGCTGGCTATGATGTGATAAAGGGTTTTGTTTGTAGTGAGCTAGACATGGAGGAGTCCCATGTAAGTATCTTGTCTAATAATTATGGAAGTGAGATTGTTTTAAGAACATAGAGGCACTTCCTCCTTTTGTACCTACTTCATATATGTTGTGCCTGTATAAGTGACAGTTATTAAATCCCTTCACTGATGGGATGCTTTCATTAGTCTTAAACCAGATCTCATTGATGATGCATATATCTGTATATTCCAGATAAGTAATGCTTGGAGTATGTAGCATTGAGCAGCAATACCTTAATGTTGTCCTGATTCTGTTTAGTTATGTTGGAAGTTTTAGAATAATGACTTTGCCAAAAAAGGCACAATGTGGAGACAGGGTTTTAGCCAGTATACAGAAGCCTTGGGGGGAGAGGTGCAGACTATCCCTGGCAAAGCAGTTTGGATTGTCTACATGTTATTCCAGGCTTATATGTATTATAACTCCTGAGAATGAAATCAGAACTACATCATGCTAGGGTTATATATACAGTGTGTGTGTGTGTGTGTGTGTGTGTGTGTGTGTGTGTGTGTGTATATATATATATATATATATATATATATGGGGTCTACTGCTTTTGGGTGTAGCCCCCCCCCCATTATGCAACTAGTTTTTACTGATGTTATATGTTTCATTGTATTTGTAATGAATGCACAAGTGCATAATAGTGAATACACTGCAGTTATGTGGGGTTTTTGACCCCTCACACTCCCCAACTTTATATTCTCACTCCAGGGTCACCCTGCAGTGGGGCAGGGGCTATTTTCCATTTTCAACCAAATGGAATTCGACCAAATGGGTTTTCAGTGAAATGCATTTCTGAAGTGAACTACCTGAAATGATGTACACACACACATATATATATATATATATATATATATATATATATATATATGAATGAAATCAGAACCATGTCATCCCAGGCTTATACTTATTATAACCCATTAGAACAAAATCAGAACCATGTCATTCCAGGCTTATATATATTATAACCCCTTGAATGAAGTCAAAACAATGTCTTCTCAGGCTTATATAGATTATAAGTCCTTAGAATGAAATCAGAACCTTGCCATCGTATGCTTATATATATTTTAACCCCTTAAAATGAAATCATAATCTAAGCCTGTTGTTAAAGTCAATTATCCTTTGCTCATATTGTGGCACTATTTTGGGTGAGGGTAGAATACTGCTCAAGACTCAGCTGATCTTTGTCTCAGACACGTACTCCAGGTAAATAAATAAGTATTTCAACAGCAACATTCACATTTTACAGGCCTAGCATTCTGCTGGTATGTTTGTAGACTTTATAAAATGTGTGCTGTATTAAGTATTCCATCTTTATCTAATGTGTTATTTTTATATAAATAGGAGTGATTTGTTTTGTGTCTGTACAACAGCAAGCTTGCATCAACTAATCAATGTTTTTCTTTTGGCTTTTCCCGGTTAGGGGTCGCCACAGCGGAACTCCGGTCCGCTAATGATTGGCAGTAGATTTTCACGGTGCCAAGGTGCTAGCTCGATGCCCAACCTTCAACGAAGGCACGCCCATTCATGCATGTCTTTTGAACGCTACTTGACCACGAGGAGGACATGCAGACTCCACACAGAAGGCGCTCCAGCTGAGAATCGAATGGGAGAACCTCTTGCTGTGAGGCGACAATGCTACCGCTGCACCACCACAGCTTCAACACATCAACTAATCTTAATAATGTCTCTAATTACCTTTAGATGTACTTACTTTATACCTTTGTTTGAAAATTTATATTTTACTTGAGGTTTCGTCAGCTCTTTAGTGTCTCAAAATGTAATATGCCAGTTAGCCATTCTGATTTCTGTCTTTATGACCAATTTAATTCACACCCACTGCCTCATTAATTTCACTTTTATTCAACTGAATAATAAAATAATGCTCATTTGCAGACCATAAGTTTTCATCTAACACTATGTTTTGCTGATTACGTCTGCTTTAATATTCTTTTGACAAGAGACTTTTTTAAGTTGTATAAACTGTAATACCTTGTTTTGTTCTGATATTTCTTCATTCAAATATGGTCCTACTCATCAGGCTAAACAAGAAGAAGGTTACTGTCAGCTGCCTGTCGGGTGCCAGGATCCACCACATAATGCACGCATTCATGTCACTCCACAACAAGTACAAATATGACTCTGTCATTGTCCATGTTGGTATGAATGACCTGAGATGTACCTTCCTGGACTACATGAAAAGGGACATGGAGGAGCTGTCCGATCTTGTAGCCCAGGCAGGTATGACCCTAGCCCTGAGTAGCATCCTGCCATCACCCAGAATGATACCACAGTACAAGGACAAAATGATTGACTTCAACAATTGGCTAAGCTTCTGGTGTCATTCTAAGGGGATCCAGTATCTGTCTGCCTGGGATGACATGATCGACAAACCACGATGCTTTGCCAGAGATGGCCTGCACCTGTCTCCCCTGGGATTCCGGATACTGGCCAAGGCTCTAGCCACCACTATAGTGCCTTTTTTAGGCAAGGTTCAAATGTCAAATCACCACCATAACAGGTACAAGCAAGAAGAATCTGAGGGTATTGCTACTCAATGCTAGAAGTCTAAACCTCAAAATGCACTCACTCAAGGCACTCCTTAAAATGGAGAACATCGACATCTGTGCAGTGACAGAGACCTGGTTCAAGGCTCCAGAGATTACCCCTGCATTACCAGGCTATAATTCATTCCACACTGTTCGGCCACCTAACCTGGACCGAAACACTAAAGACGGAGACGTGTCCATATTCACTAAGGATATCCACACCTCCAGGCTAGTTGCTCAGCATAATGCATCCGAGATTATCCAAGTGCAACTAACTCTGGGCAAGATCACAATCCAAATTGTAGCTTACTACAGATCCCCCACCATGCCCCAGGATTCCCACTCCTCATTTCTTGATACACTGGAAAATATTAGGGTACAACCTAGCACTCTAATAATGGGAGATTTCAACTACCCCACCATTAACTGGGAAAACTACTCATGTACCAACTCTTGTGCTCAACGTTTTCTGGAATTCATAAATTCCAATGCCTTGGATCAGCATATCCACACCCCCACCAGTGGCAGCAATATCCTAGACCTGGTTATTACCAACATGGGCAACCGGTGCTCCACACCAGAGGTCAATTCCTCATTGGTCAGATCTGACCACAAGCTAATCACCCTAGGCATCCACATCCCTCCCCCATCCCCCATTAGGGAAACCACAGTAAAAAATTTCTCCAAAGCCAACTTCACGCTACTTAAGACAGAAGTGGCAAATTCACAACATCCATGCTGACGGACAATAGAGGTATGACTGCTTAATCCTACACAAATGCCCTTTATAAGCACTTACATGAGTGCATGGATCGTGCAATCCCTAACAGAACCAAGATGCTATCCCCCAAAAAAGGAAGCCAATCTGGTGGTCCCCCGCCATAAACAAACTTTACAACAGAAGAAAGAAACTGTTGCAAAAAAGAGTAAAATCCCATGATTGGAGAAACTCCCTGGTCAGCCTCAGTAAAAAGCTGAGATCCCTCATAAAATCCTCCAAAGCTAGTTACAAAAACAAAATCGCCACTGACTCTAAGGACAACCACAAAGCATTCTATAGCTATGTCAAGAATCTCAATGGCAACACTCAGATATGCTCTGAGTTACAGCACAATGGTACTAAATATACGGAACCAACTGATATTGCCAACATCCTGGCATATAGGTTCAGTGCTAACTTTACCCCCCTGTCATCCCCTAAAGGGCCCATCTCTATACCAGAAGTTTGCAAAGTACTTGTAATCACGGCTGCACAGATAAAAAACACACTATCCAAAGCCAAGAACACAGCATCCATGGGACCTGACAACATCCCAGGCTGTGTTCTACATGAACTACAGAACGAACTGGCACCCCACCTAAGTACCATGTTCAATCATAGCCTCACCTCAGGCTATGTGCCCTCTGAATTGCACACAGCGACGGTTATCGCACTCCACAAAGGGGGAGCCACCACGGACCCCAGAAACTACCGCCCCACTAGCCTAATGAGACTGGTCTGCAAGGCTATGGAATGTATCATCATGGAACTTATAAACAATAACATTGGTAATCTCCAAACTCAGGACCCCACCCAGTTCGGGTTTGTAAAAGGCAGATCATGTCTCCTAAACCTGATAGACTTCTTTGAAGCAGTCACCAAAGACGTAGATGAGGGTAAGGTGGTTCACACAGCCTATCTAGATCTCACCAAGGCTTTCAACACCATCCCCTACTCTGGAATTATAAATAAACTCACTAAACTAGGTATAAATCCCTATGTCACAAGATGGGTTGCCAACTGGCTCTCTGACAGAACCCACACTGTGAAACTAGCAGACTCCAAATCCAACTTCAGACCAGTGACAAGTGGAGTACCACAGGGTTCAGTCCTGGGTCCTCTCCCGTTTGGTATCTACTTCTCTGAAGTACAGGCTAACACAGAAGGTCTTTGGCTAACAAAGTTTGCAGATGACTGCAAACTAGGAGCCATAATCAAAACTCCAAAAGATGTGGACATCCTACAAAAGGGCCTCGCTGAGACAGATGCCTGGTGTCAAAGCCATGACCTCAAGCTCAATGCCAAAAAGTGCATTGTTATCCCTTTTAGTAAAAACTCTGTACCCATGAACTACCACATAGGTGGTAGTCTACTTAACACCGAAAGTGTGATAAGAGACCTTGGGACACAGGTGGACAGTAGTCTCTCCTTTGATAATCACGTCACCACAGTAGTTAGGAAATCCTTCTATGTGGCACACCTCATCACAAAAGGTTTTTCATCCAGGAAAAAAGAGGCAATTATTCCCCTCTACTCCTCACTCATTAGACCCATTATAGAGTACAATGCCCGTTTTGGTATGTACCTTACAAGACATCTACAACAACTGAAAAGGCTGCAGAAATACCTCACAAAGAGGATTACAGGCCTCAAACAGATGCCCTACGCAGACCGTCTCAAAAAACTGCAGCTTTACTCCATTGCATATTGCCTACTCAGAGGCGATCTCTGCCTAACACACATAGCTATGTCAAACTCAGAGCTTTTAGACATGCTCCACTTAAAGAAATCCCAATCCCTATGAGCTACATGCTCTAGGGACCTAAACCTTGTCACCACAATAAACAGAACATGCTGTAGGGAAAGATTCCTGTCCCAGAGACTTCCCATACTCTGGAACAAACTACCTATTTATATCAAACAAAGCTCCTCATTAACACTCTTCAAGAAAAATCTTGATGATTGGATGGGAGATAGGAAATTCACCTCGGGGATCACTTCTGTGGCTCTGCTCAACAGTGGCACAGGAAAATAATTTTCTTGGGTGGCGAAAGCCAGGGTACCTTTTGGTTAGGCTTATATAGGCCCTAGGGCCAATAGCCTAGTACCTACCTATAAACCTATGAACCTAAATAATTACACCTGTGTTTATTTTGTCTTGAGGTGACAGGTCTTCTTGAGCCAAAGCTTTTGGGCATGAAATGTATACCTGTACTTTTTGTAACATTCAAACATTCTAATGTCTTGTAACGCTGAATTTCAGCTCTGGTCATGTCATGACATATGTATGAGATTACTGCTGCTAACATCTAGTTTTTATGTAACCACTGTTTAGTGATTTATTTTTGAAAGCTTTTCTCCATGGATGCACTCGGATAAATGGGTTTAGAATGGTCAAAAAAAAAAAAACTTAACTTAGTAAATGAATACATAAATGAATAAGATTCTCCATGTGTCCTCATTGAGCTAAAGTTCAGAAATCATTACATACTCATGTTAGAGTGAAAAGAATGGTTGCCAGAGTCTGCTGTGTGCTGTTTTGATGAGTTTTTCCCTTCCCCCAATGCCATTCCTCTATACAGCTGCTATGCATGCATGTGTGTGTGTGTGTATGTGTGTATGCGTGTGTGTATATATATATATATATATATATATATATATATATATATATATATATATATATATATTCATATATTCATGAGAGATGTGTCCACACACACACACACACACACACACATATATGTTCATCGGGGTACATGGGGCAACTAAGTGGCTTGCCCCCTTCACAAGATGCTTGTTTTGATCTGTGGTGTTACTTTTAATGTAAGTGGCACTTTTGGGGATTTGCATTTGTGTGTTACATGACTCTGTATGTCTCAGATGAAATTATTTTTTGTAAATGGATTTATAGTTTAATTTTTCTTATACATTGTTGACAGTTCCAACATGGAAAACTTCCATATTTATCATCATTTTTTCTGTTTTTCATATTCTGTTCTTCATAGTACAGCTTTTGCTTTAATTTTTTTTTTTGATCTTTTGTAAAAAAAACTCAATACTTCAAGAACTATATTTTTTCATAATGTAAAGCTTGCAATATCTGTTAAATCTTTGTAACTATCCCTATAACATCTTCAGTTTGACTATTACATGCAACAGTTATTCTTACTTTCCTCTCTTTTATACTATTACTATTGCTCTTTGGGACTAATGCAGACCTGTTGTCTTCATTCCTTGTCTCTAAATTGTATTTGAATCTATTCTTTGTTTGAAGCACCTCTTGAATTTCTCTTTCTAATTCAATCCCAGCATAGCATCTTTCCCTCAGATCTTTTGATAAGAATTTTATCATGTGCAAAAAAAAAAATTAGTATACATGGCATTATGTAAAGAATGTGACAACTTTTATGTTGGAAAAATAAATAGAAGGTTGAAAGAGAGAATTGGGGATCACATGTTGGAAATAAATAGAAATGTAGTCAGTAATGCTTTATTTAAGCACATTAATGTAGAAGAGGGTGCCCAGCAGTTTGAATTCACTGTTTTAGAAATAAAGTCAAGTATTAGACAAGGGAATGTAAAAACACAAATGGAAGAAATAGAATATAAATGGATATGTAATTTTAGGGCTGATTATTCTTCATGTCTTATTAAAAAAGTGAACATAGGTTCATAGATTAGTATTAGGCTAACTGCCCTTGTGGGCCATTTTCAGCCTAGCCAATTACCCCATGTGAGAATCAAAACCTGCACCTTATGTTTGTAAGGTAAACACCTTAACCATTATGCCAACCTCCCACCCCAGGATTTAAGGAAATATCAGTATCACTTGTATAAAACTTAACTTTTTTAAAAATGCGGTGTAAACACTTGAAAAAATGTTAAGTGAAAGGTGTGATAAGCTTGTATACTGGAATTCTATTTGTTTTAATAAAAGCTTTTAGAATAAAAACATTAAGCTCATTGATCAGCAGTACATCTTGAACTAGGTTTTGGTTTTAATTGTGACCGTTTCCGGATGTATCTGCTGGAGCTTCCTTTTTTGCTGTATATGATAGCATCACACCAGAATGTAAAAAAAATATAACAACTTAAGACAGAAATTGTTACAATGTAATTGTAAAACTTACGTCTGGGATGGAAAAATGAAGGGAAAGTTTAATGTCCTGTTTCAAGCAAAGTGAACAGTACTGCTCTGAGACTGATGGAGCTAAATTTTATATTAAAATACTGTGTATAATGTAAAGAATGTAGGGAAAAAACAGGAGTGATATATGTAACAGTGAAAATGGCTGCAAAACTAATAAATGAAATTGGACTCCTTTTAGAAAGTTTGATACTTAACTGTACATTGCTGGTACCACACCACACAGAACAGAACAGAAATTGTGATGTAAGACGATAGATATAGAATGGAAGAAAAGAAAGCAAGGAACAAAGAAAGAAAAGAAAAGTTGAAAGACATAAATGGAAGGCAAAAAGAAGAAATATGAAGGAGATAGAGAATAAAAGAGAAAGAGAAAAGGAAATGAAGAAAAATGGAGGCTAGAAAGGAAGACCATAAGGAAGAATTAAAAGAAATGGAAGACAGGAATGAAGGAAGGAAGAAAGAAATACAAAAAGGAAATGAGGAAGAAAGAAAAAAGGAATGTGCAAAAGAAAAACAAGGAAGAATAAGGAAAACAAAAGGAAGGCAGAACTAAAAGGAATGACAAAAAATAAGGATGAAGTGGAGGGAGAGAATGAAAAAGAAAGAAAGGATGAAATAAGTAAAGAAAGAGAGAAGTAGAGAATTCATGAGGTTTTGTCAAAATCTATAAAAATGAAAGGAGCAGGAAGCAGTAAGAACATTGGCAATGTGAGTGTAGCAAAGCCAGTGCAGGTGAACAATGGGTGAAGATAATGTGAAGTAAAACGCAAGAAAGTTTGACATATGGAAGCAAAATGCAGGATGGTTCCTGAGACAGAAAGTGTATTACTGGGAGTCAAGGGACTAAATACTGTGAGACTGAGAAATATGTGTGAGTTGCGTGAAGATGCAATTTAGCAATGTGGCTGTAGGAAAGATGACATGAAGGAAAGGAGGTAGAGTATACAAAGGACTTATTGTTGAATATGATTCAGGCTATTACAGTAGATGTTCTGGAGAGAAAATGAAGACAAGAGGGGAAGAAAGAAAGAAAGGTCTGATAGCACTAAAGGATCACTAAATAAATCAATGCAGAACTAGTAGAAAACTGTCATAACACCAAAACAGTCATGAACATGACAATGAAGTCTGATAGCTAAAAATGAAGCAGTAAAGAAATATAAGAATATAAACCAATTGGTAATTATATTAAAAGCAAAGGGAGAAAAAAGAAAGGAGAAGGAATATATGACAGTTCATAAAGGATGTTCACTTAAGAAAAATTACAGAGGCGGAAAGATGAAAACAGAGGAGGAAATTGGAGAATAGGTGGAATTGAAGAAAAAAGGCTAAACAATTGAAAAGGGGTAATGTAAGTAGACAGAGCACTTGTGACAGAAATGGAGGTGAGAAGACTAAAGGAGGGAATGTACAAAAATTAGTAAAGAGAGGAGGGAGAGAAAAAGAGGCAGGAATGTGTAAGAGATGGAAGAAAATAAATTAATATTTTAGGAAAATAATACATTGGGGTGACAAGGTACATGGAAAGGACTTACAGAAGGTTGAAGTAATAGAGAAGTTTAGTCTTCAGATTTAATAGCTATTTAGATAACCTGCTGTTAAGTTGTTGTCACCTGAACATTTTGTATACCTTTACTGTAATTCTGGGGTGTGAAGGAACTGGGTCACTAGCCGTAATCTCAGTCACTACTCCTTTAATTTTTCACTTTTTAAATGTTTAATTTTGCTAATATAAGCTAGCATCATGGCTGAACTTCTTTTTTAAGTTGTAGTACTCTATGCCTAATACAGGATTATACGTGAATAACAGTTTCAGCATGGCTTTGTGTGATGTCACATAAATTGAAAGCATCCAGCCATCTGATTTCAGCCTTGCCAGAACTGTGCATGTGTAAAATAAAATGCAGAGGGTATGTAAGTTTGCATACACTGCATTTGAAAGTGTGAGCACTGTGTCTTTAACATGAGTTTAAATGTTTGTCAGTACTGCCAGACACCAAGGATTGTTGGGTTTTAAAATATTTAATCTGTGTTGTGAACATTGCTGTATGTTTCATGCTCATGTTGGTGTCCTTGTTGTTTCATTTTATTAGTAGGCACTGTTTTTTTATGTTTTAATACAATCTATACTTTTCATGATTTAAGTACGATTTTGACATTACTGAGACTTGGATTGTAGTGTAGTTGATTGACAAGCACATGCACTCACACACTGCCAGAGTGGGATGATTATGTCATCTATGTTTATTTATTGTATTTTAGCCAGGAAATGGGCTGGACCAGGAACCATTTTCAGCAGTGACCCAGAACATGTGGCAGAGCAGTACAATAGCCATGAAAATTTACATTGGTTTATATTTTGTTAAAGCACTGAGTAACTGGCTTATGCCTTTATTGTAACTATGTGCTCAAAATAACATAATTTGAAAAAACTATCACATAACTGGCTGGCAGTTTATAAAATAACATTGTGTCCCTGTATGTGAAACCAAGGTGTATTTAGGAGTTGTTACCCGTTTCTACTATCACATCTACAGCAAAATCATGCACAACTGAATGTATACTGCTGTCTTTCCACATATGATGTCAGAGCTTCTTAAGATGATCTTTCCACAACCACCAAACCCAATGTCCCACTTTTTGACTTCCACACTGGTAGTCAACTAACCAGACTGCACCCCCCCTGCAAATTCCTGGATCTGCCACTGGTTCCTGTGATGAATAGTGAAGTGGCATTGCTGAATGATCAAGTGGAAGTTGTAACTGCAGCAGGGGAGAAATACTGTAATGGGATAAATAAGCAGAACCATTAAAAGGAGTATTTGAGGAGTGTTACGATTCTGAAGCAAACAATTGTGTTGCGGCTGTTGCAGATCAGCAGGCTAACCACACTATTTTATGTAAAATAGAATGTAACCACTTGTAAGAATAAAGAAAAAATATTGATGATGGTATGAACAAGCATAATGTTATGAGGCAACTTGGTTGTCCCGTTTGTGTTTTAAATTACAGCAAATGCATTCTTTGATCTTTTTGGGTCAGGAAAGATTTTGTGATATAACCTTTGTGAGTTTTAAGTTGTTAAATGTTTGTCTTTCTGTGAGGCAGAAAGAATATTGCACCATGGTATAAAT
Organism: Protopterus annectens; assembly: GCF_019279795.1. NCBI lineage: Eukaryota > Metazoa > Chordata > Ceratodontiformes > Protopteridae > Protopterus > Protopterus annectens. Next base: position 810,711,326 of record NC_056746.1, read on the forward strand.
AAGTATGCTTATATTAATCTAAACATTAATTCAAAATGGAAATTAATTGTACAATTTAGGACTGATACTTTGAAGAAAAGGACTTAAATGTTAATTTCAGTACCATTTGTGAGACTGTTCTCACTGTTAAAAAAAAGTTTGCTGATGAAATGTATGGACTTGAAATGTGAGTAACCTTAAAAGTTGTTCAGTTAGCTTCAAATAAACCAGGTGTTATAACAGGAGAAGTTATCGGAGGAAAGAGATGATGATGGAACATGGGGAGTGCTCAAGAAACAAGGAGAGACTGGCATTTTGGATGCAGACCTTTAAGGAGAATAACAATAATCATGCAGAATATTATATCCATAAAGTAGCAGCAAGTAATCTAAGAACTAAACCAACATGGGAATGAAGAAAGGAGATTCTGCCATAGGGATGACTGCAACTAGGGATACAGACAATAGGCAAGAGGGGGCCAGAATGTATTGAAGAAAACTGGCAAAGGAACCAAGGTATTGGGAGCAAATAAGTAGAGAGGGAAAGATGATAGACTGGGAAGACACCAAGAATTTATTTGGACTGCAGGTTAGAGATTGCCTTTCCTAGCAGGAAATTGATATGAGTACAGGCAAAGACAAAGAAATGGGGGGGGGGTCCTAAACAAAAGACCAGCATTGGTAGAGTTTTTAATAGACTCTAGAACAGAAGTTGCTATTGAAAAGGAATAATTAGTAGAGCATACTAATTATTATGCGCAAATAGGAAAAAAAGGCAAATGCGCATGCGTGTACACTTAGTTAACCATAGCGCAAATCTGATGTTTCTTGTGCTATAGCACTCTCTCCCTCTCTCTCTCTGTCACTCCATGGCTCTCACCAGTACAAATTTTCATGCAATGTCCAGATTTTTTATGTCATCTTTTTGGCCTTTTATTCATAAAAATTTAGGTTTTCTGCCAAATCACTGCCAAATCTTTGAGAAAATAATGACAGACATTTGAGATTCAGACTGCATACCATTCAAAAAATTCATTCTATTGCAAAACCGGTTATATCAACTTATCAGCTTTCTAGCTTTTCAAGAGCAATATTTAAAAATAGTCCCTATGTTTGGCCCTTTGTCGCCCCATTATTTATGGCTTTGTCCAGATGTCTTACTCTACGAGTTTGAGAGATACATCTCACTCAATCTATATCTGTACCCCTGTGTCTGTCTCTCTCTTTCACTCTCTCTCAGTCTCTCTCTCTCTCTCTGTTTCTATCTCTCTATATACATATGTATGTATGTGTGTGTGTGTGTGTGTGTGTGTGTGTGTGTGTGTGTGTGTGTGTGTGTGTGTGTGTGTGTGCCCATAGTGCTCTACATACCTATAAGCTCATAGAGTAGGAAATCAGGACAAAGCAAAAAGTAATGGGGGACAAAGGCCCAAACATAGGGACAATTTTCAAGTACTGCACTTGACAAACTTAGAAAGGTGATAGATTAACAGGCATTGCATTTCCATGAATTCTGTGAAAGATGTGATGTGTGAAATTCACAGGTCTTCAATTATTTAGTGACCTCATTACAGGAAGTCACATTATTGTGTGAAACACACTACAAATATGAGACAAACATCTGGACATTATGTTAAAATCTAGAATGTTGAGAAGTATGGTGCCATGTCATTCTCAGCGACCATGTCTCTCCTAAGACTATATTTGGAACCATTGCAAAGTGAGGCCATAATTTAAGTGTATGTATATATATTGACAAGCAATCCTTATATCTCCCCACAAGCAGTGACACCAACAAGCACAGCAACCCTGGGTCACCTTGAGTTATCCACACATATATCACAACCTATACAAGTTGATGCTGTGTTCTCCCTCATGGAGAGGGCCAATCAGTGATGCTCACAGGCTTGCTTATCCAAATGCAAACAGACAACTAGGTTCAGTAAAGGTATTGCTGTCACATAACTAGGCTATTAAACAGTATTTGTCTGCTAGGCTACTAGCCTCAGATGACACTATGAGCCAATGTGACTATGCAGGCCTCCAAAGCTGTTGTTGAACGTCTTCATTATGTCATATAGTATAAGTTCACTTGCAGTCCAGCATAAGCCATACTTGTGCTGTGGTGCACGCATTAAGTGCTCTGCTCTGTAGGCCATAAACTTAAATAGGTAGGGGTTATAATCTCGCTGCAGTCAAGTGTGTGTGTGTGTGTGTGTGTGTGTGTGTGTGTGTGTGTGTGTGTGTGTGTATAAACCCAAGTGGAAGTATGTATCCCACACGGAGTTCACAAAGGGCACGGTTTTGCACTGTTTTGGTGCTTCCACAAACACCCAGTCGAGGCAGGTCCCCAACCTCTTGTCCCTATGTGGCCTGCTGATGTCATCTACTATAAGATCACTTGCAGTCCTTTTAAAATCAGACTTTTGTTGTAGAGTACGAGTTAAGTGCTTGGTTCTGTAGTCTCTAAAGATAGATAGGTAGGGGTTCTAATCTCACTGCAGTCAACAGTGTTTGTATGTGTGTGAGTTGCTGGTGGATGCTATATAGACCATTTTACAGCAGCCTAATGTTATCAGCAGTATCAGATTATTGGATATGTATATGTTACAACAGGCCATGGTCACATACTGGCATGACAGACGTGTAGCTGTCACCTCATCCCATATAAGAGACCCAACAGTGACATTACAATTATTCTGTGTACAAACATCATGACATCTGTTTGCAATGGTGATACAGACTGACATATTACATCACATGGGAGTCCACGTGGACTATGGTTATTGTGGATGATATTGTGGTCTGTACTGAGAGTAAGTACAGGGGTATGGGACCCTGGGGAGGTGGAGATATGCTTTACAGAGGAGAGGAATGAAGGTAAGCAGGACTAAGACAGAGTATATGTGTGTGACTGAGAGGGAGGATGCAGGAATAGTTAGAGTACACCCGGTGAAAGCATATGATGTCAGATACTCTGGACCATCAGTTCAGAGTAATGGTGAGTCTGGAAGTCAGGTGTGGAAGACACAGCATGCATGGTGGAGTGTGTGGAGAAGAGTGTCAGGAGTGATCTTTGACAGACAGGTACCAAAAACACTGATGTGGAGGTTCTACAAGATACTGAGACCAGCTGTGTCATATGGGTCACAGATGGTGCCACAGGCAAAATGGCAGGCATCATAACAGGTGTTGGCAGAGTAGCAGATGTTATGGTTTGCACTGTGTGGGCCAAGGAAGAGTATGAGTACTAATCATATATTACAGTGTCAGCTCAAGTTGTATGTTTTGGAGATCAGGATCAAGTGGTGGGATTGTGTTGGTTTGGACATGTCCTGAGGAGTGTCACTGGGTATTTTGGGAGAAGGATGCTAAGCTGTAACTGCCAGGTATGAGGAAAATAGGAAGGCCTAAGATAAGTTGTGTGGATGTGGTGACAGAGGACATGCAGGTGTTTGTTGTGACACAGCAAGATATAGAGGATGGTTAGAAAGGGAAGCAGAACATCTGCTATGGCAAGCCTGAATGGTACTGTCCAAAAGAATATGTAGAAGAAGATGATATCTCTATCTGCAGAAACCCCATTTGTACACTTGTGGCATGGGTATACAATAGGAGTTACTTAAGAAGTTAACTTGTGAGTGTTTCTGCCATTTCACACTGAGTTAATCGGAGGAAGGGCACTGAGCAAACCCTGATCTGTGATATATAACATTAAGTATCCTGTTTTTTGCTTATTTTTACGACTTATGTATTGCACTTTTATTCTCTGCTGCTTACTTTTCTAGCTAGTTTCACTGTGTGTGAGGTATTAACTGGTAATGCTCTACATTTGTTAAGCACCTGTTTGAGTTTGTTTGTTCTGATTTTTGTCTTGGTGGCTTTGCAGTTGCCCGCCACTACTGTAAATTTGATCTTGGACACTCCTCCCAATTTGGTGTCATTACCTCATTCTACCTAATACAGGGAGAACATTTCAGAAGGCCAACCCACTTAGTTCTTAACCTTGAGTTATCTTCTGCTACTCCTTACTCGCTTTCCAGAAAAAAATTCTAAGCTTGTTTCCTGCCTTTCCTGTAAGTAGTAAAGTCCAGATACAGATTTGCTGTATCCAGGACTGTTAGTAAGCTTCTGAGCCCCAGCCGCTTAGCTAGGGTTAAACTATTCCCGGCACCATAAAGTCTGCTCTTCAATTTTTCCCTTAGAACTAGACAGGTTTTTTTTTTTATTTAGTTTTAGCACTCAAATATGTTTCTTTGAGCTCAGCACTTGTTCAGAACTCATTGTAAGAACTAAATAAGCTACAAATTACTAAAGCACTCAACTTTCCTCACTTGTCTAGAGGAAAACAGGTTTTAGTACTTAATAAATAAGCACCTATCCAGGCATGTCTAAGGGTCAGCTCCTGGTGTTTTCTCCTGTCTACCTGATGAATCTAGGCATCTTGGGGCAATGCAGCAATTGCCTCATGTACACAGACAACCCTCTGCTCCTACCACCCAACCCTACATCCTGTGAGAGATGCACTTATATAGCCAAACTGGAAGCAAAGCTCTCTTCACCCAAGACTGGACTACACTGTCAAGAGGAGAGGGTAAACACTTGCACCATACCACACTCATCACATAGTCCCTCAAAACATACACATAGAAACACAAAACACACACCTACATTTGCAGAGGTTCTCAATAAAAATCTGTCCAAGCAAAAGGGACCTCCAAATCAGAAACACGAGCAACCTCCAACCCCCAACACAACCCAAATAACATATAGCAGACAACTTCAGTGTGCCACTCAACCACAGCCCATAAGGCATAACAACATACCCAACACTCTAGTCATCGGTGACTCTATAGTCAGGCACACTGATATTCCACTCACCAGGCTAAACAAGGAGAACGTTACTGTCAGCTGCCTGTCAGGTGCCAAGATCTGCCACATAACGTACACACTCAGGTCACTCCACAACAAGTACAAATATGGCTCTGTCATTGTCCATGTTGGTGTGAATGACCTGAGATGTACCTCCCTGGACTACAATGAAAAAGAGATATGAAGGAGCTGTCCGATCTTGTAGCCCAGTCAGGTATGACCCTAGCCCTGAGTAGCATCCTGCCATCACTCAGAATGATGCCACAGTACAAGGACAAAATTATTGACTTCAACTATTGGCTAAGCTACTGGTATCATTCTAAGGGGATCCAGAATCTATCTGCCTGGGATGACATGAGCGACAGACCACAATGTTTTGCCAGAGATTACCTGCACCTGTCGCCCTTGGGATTCCAGATACTGGCTAAGGCTCTTGCCAGCCCTATAGTGCCTTTTTTAGGCAAGGTTCAAATGACCAACTCATCACCATAACAGGTACAAGCAAGTAAAATTTGAGGGTATTGCTACTCAATGCTAGAAGTCTATACCTCAAAATGCACTCACTCGGGGCACTCCTTAAAATGGAGAACATCAACATCTGTGCAGTGACAGAGACCTGCATCAAGGCTCCAGAGAGCACCCCTGCATTACCAGGCTATAATTCATACCACAACTTTTGGCCACCTAACTTGGACCGAAACACTAAAGGCGGAGGCATGTCCATATTCATTAAGGATATCCACACCTCCAGGCTAGTTGCTTAGCATAATGCATCCGAGATTATCCAAGTGCAACTAACTCTGGACAAGACTGCAATCCAAATTGTAGTTTGCTACAGATCCCCCACCATGCCCCAGGAGTCACACTCCTCATTTCTTGATACACTGGAAAATATTAGGGTACAACCTAACACCCTAATAATG